>NC_133334.1:187219469-187484469 GCF_042186555.1 Aquarana catesbeiana | reverse complement strand
TTAAAATCCTGCAGCACCTGCAAGGTAACGCTCATCAAGAAGGCACATGTACAGGACTATCTTTAGTTTGCCAATGAACATCTATAGGGCTGCAACTAACAATTATTTTCATAATCGATTAGTTGGCGATTATTGTTTCGATAAATCAGATAATTACCTTAAAAAAAGTGTGGTGGAGGGGTGGTCTGGACATGGCCGAGTAGAGATTTGTGTCTTTGGAGCTCCTGACCGTCTCTTATCCAGCTTGATTTCCCACGTTATGCTCTCAGCTAAGAAGCGGAAGGCAAAAAGCAACTTGAAGGCCACCTGGGCTGCTAAATCAGGAGGAGAAATCCAGCGTTATTTCCCGAGTTCTCAGACGGCCTCCCATGATCCCAAGATGGCGGAGCCCGCGGCTTGCTTCCAGAGGCCCTGGAGTCACAGGACCTCCCTGCTTCACCCGCTCTCTTCAGGTTTGGAGGCTTACTCAGATACGCCAGCAGCATTCCGCTCAGGCCCACAGAGCTCTTCTAACCTTTTGGGCAGTGCCGAATTGAGATCCCTCCTACAGGCTTTACCCACTAAGGCTGACATTGAGGCCCTCATCGGTCGCTTGGGGGAGACTTGCCAACAAGAGCTGCATGACGTCAAAAAAGAAGTGCAATTCTTATCGGACCGGTTCACTACAGGGGAATCCTCAACAACCTTATAGCTTACCTGTTTACCTTCACTATACAAAGAGAATAATCTCCCCACCACTCCATTCAGTGTCCAGATGCCATTCCTCTGCTTCCTGTGTACTCAGGACTGAAGGTCTTAGTGCATCAATGTTTAAGCTTATGTTTATCCAGTGTACTTACATGCAGTAATAACTAACTGCCTCTCTGTTTATAAATTCAAATTTTACAATTTAATGCAGGGGTATTCAGAAAGTTAGCCATATTTTACTTTGCTGTTTTGGGTGGTTGTTGATGGGTGGGGTGCTCCCCGGCCTCCTCCCCCTCCTGAGTCACCCAGAGTGTGGGGGGGACCTACCTGCGATTTGGGGGTGGCTGCATAGGACAGGGGTCTGCACTGCATTATAAGATATCCTCTCTCCTTCCTGGAGGGATCTGATTTCTGGATTCTCCCTATGTGGTGCTCTGGTTGCCCTGAGTCGCTGCATATCCATTTACTGACCATCTCATTCATGGTGTTATCCAGGGTGCAGCTCGGTGGGGAAGGGGGGCGACCTGTGGGGAGATGCAGATGAGGATTGTCCTTGATCTAATATTCACCAAGCTTTTAGCACGCCACGACTCATGTACTCTTTATATATGAGACTATCCCATTACAGATCTGTGCGCCATCTGCTGGGAGTTACCACATGTCGTTTGGGTTGCTATGTCTGTTTCGTGTTACTGAGAGGTTACTTAATCCCCTTTCCTTTTTCTCCCCTTCAGGGGCACAGAACCGTGGTGACGAGACACAGACAGCATTGAGCTCTTTTTCTGCGATATGCCATAATGAATAATTTTTTTTGGTTTCTCATTTATGCTGGGGTGGGTGGGAGAGTTTTGGTTTGCTCTTCCTGGGCCCTCTCCAATCTCTTCCCCAAATAGGCCAGCGCACGTCTCCTAAAGTTGGGTTAACGTGTGCTCTTGCAAATAATTTATTTGCCAATTTAGGTTGAGGGTGGTGTCGGGCGCTTGGTTCAGCAGACTCTCACTTTTTTTTTTTTTTTTTTTTTTTTCTTCTAAACCTTTCAATTTTCTTTTTTCTTTTCTCCTTCTCTCCCCCATCTACGGTGGCGATGCATAACATGAAGGTAATATCATTAAACGCAATCGGCCTCAACATACCTGAGAAAAGACGTATACTTTTGAATGACCTGAAACACTTGCATGCTGATGTATTTTTTTATTCAGGAGACCCACTTCAGATATGATAAACTTCCGATTCCTAATAAACAAATTCTATCCTTTGACATATCATTCCAAAAATCCAACAGCAAAGTCCAAGGGTGTTTCCATACTACTATCCAGTAAACTCCCGTGGACTTGCCAAGCCACTCTTAGGGATTCCGACAGACGCTGTGTATTCATCAAAGGCTTAATAGGTGACGCGCGAGTGACAATGGCGACTATTTATGCACCCAATGACCATCAGGATATCTTTATAAACCATACACTAGACAAACTTCTGGAATTTACTGTAGGTCAGCTGATCTTAGGTGGTGATTTCAATGTCGCCCTAATTCCCTCAGTGGACGCTTCATCAGGCCAATCCTCTGTCTCTCCTGGCTCCCGGAAGCGGATAGCACAATCTATGCACAGAGCTCAATTGGTTGATGTTTGGTGACTGCAACGCTCAGGGGAACAGGATTACACGTTTTACTCTTCAACGCATAAAGTTTATACCAGAATATATTACTTCTTGGTTCCTCATAGTCAGCTCCATGTGGTCAGTGTTTCCGCAATCGCTATCATAACATGGTCTGATCACGCTCCCGTTGCCCTCATATATGCACTCTTGAAAAACATCTTTTTCTAGACCTCGAATTTGGCGACTAAATGAAAGTCTCTTGCAGACACCTGAGGTTTTAGCAGACGTATCTAGGGAATTTAATTTTTACTTTCAAACGAATGACCAGTCGTACTGTGACCCGGGGTCTCTATGTGAGCCTCATAAAACAGTTATCAGAGGCATACTCGTCAAGCATGGTTTATGGATTAAAAAAGAACGTGGTAAACAACTTACATTGCTCCTTGACAAACTTTACACTACTGAATCCTGACGCAAACGTGCTCCCTCTTCTTCCCTGGAACTAGAACTTATGTCACTCTGCAAACAAATCACCGACTTATTACATTATAGAGCCAAAGCGGCCCTACAATTCTGCCGCAAAATGGGATATGAGTCGGGCGATAATTGTGGGAAACTATTGGCTAGAATGGTCAGGGACCATAAGTTGACAACCTACACACCTTAAATCATATCCTCAAATGGCCGAAAAGCCGTACTTCCCAAACAGCTCACACAGGAATTCAGAGATTTCTATTCCTCCCTTTAGAACTTAAAAGATCAATCGTCCCCTCAAGCCACTATGGAAGACTGCATTTCATCGCCCCAGCTCCCTTCCCATTGAGGTCCAGGAAGAGTTAGATTCCCCCATAACATTGGAGGAACTACAGCAAGCAGTAGACACGCAAAACCGAGTAAAGCCCCAGGATCGGATGACTTTACTTTGCAATACTACACAACTCTCCTCCCAATCCTTGACCCTTATATGGTGAAGCTATTCAATGCAGTTGGGTCAGATACGGTCTTTCCTAGAGACACTTTAAAGGCGCATGTTTCTGTTATCTACAAGGAAGGTAAAGACCCACAACTATTTTTCCTTCGAGAACCAATACTACCTACAAACCCAAGGCACAGCCATGGGTGCCAACTTTGCCCCCAGCTACGCCAACCTGACCATGGGGCTCTGGGAACAACGCTCTATCTGGCATAACAACCCCTATTCTGAGCACATCCTATTCTTCGGACGATATATAAATGACATACTGATCATCTGGGATGGCACTCGATCTCGAGTTTACGATTTTGTGGCCTGCTGCAATACCAACAACTTAGGCTTATTTACTTCTGTCTGCGATCCAGACACCCTCGCCTTCCTGGACCTTCAACTAAGCCACGCAGACCATTTCATCCATGCCAAGAACTATATGAAACCCACTGCAGGTAACTCTCTTACCTCCATTTTTCACAGCTGTCATCACCCTCGATGGATTTCAAACATACCAAAAAGTCAATTCTGCCGTTTGAAACATAATTGCACCCGTATGGAAGAATACATTGAACAAAGTAGCTTATTCAAGAAAAAGTTCTCCGATAAAGGCTATCCTGCCCCCCTAGTGGACGAAGCCTATAACCACGTCCTGAGCGAAATGCCGCAATCCAGGAACCAAAAACCTCCCTCGCTCTCCCAAGCACCCAGATTTATCACTCAATTCCATACTCAACACAGAAAGCTGGAACACATCCTCCTAAAACACTGGGGCATACTACTAGAAGACCCTCATCTCAAAAATAGTCTTAATGAAAAACCCAAAATTACATACAGAAGAGCCCAAAACCTAAAATAAAAAAATAGCTCCTAGCAAACTAAAAACCTGCAGACCCCAACTTTCTGCCACACCTACCTTCCTCGATGTCAAGGGCATGTACCAATGCTGCAAACTTAACTGCCTAACCTGCAAATTCGTACAGCACAAACAAAAACAGTTCACTACTAAGGATAAAACATTTCAACTTGGTCAATTCTTTAACTGCTCTACTGAATTTGTGGTATACTGTCTCTCGTGCCCATGCAACCTACTTTATGTAGGCCGCACCACCAGGACATTATGCAAGAGATTTGGAGAACACAGACGATCTATTGAAGATAACAAGAACCTGATGATCCCCCGACATTTCACGGAGCTCCACCAATGGACTACGGGTCTGAATTATAGAAGCCATCCCGAACAATCTCCCTCGAGCTGAACGCATCAAACGTCTGTGCGAGAGGGAGACCTTCTGGATATATACTCCTAGACTAGGAGGCCTAAACGAAGAGATCGAAACCCATTCCATTCTGTAAACTCCTTAGACACTCTCGTATCAACCGCATTTTTCCACTACCATACCACCTTACCTATCCAGCTTTGCTTACAACCCCCCCCCCTTTACAAACCCCACACATACAACCCCCCCCCTTTTTCCCCACATTTACCGCACTATTAAAGTGTTTCACAATTCTTTCTATGCAAATAATTCTCTCTACTCTTCTGAAGCCACAGCTGTCAAAAGAAAGGAAGAGAAAAACTGGGCCGTCTGCTAAGAATCAAAACATTCGTTATCAGTTGAACTAAGTATAAACATTGTAAAAATTTGTCAGTGGAATAGACTGTGTGTAAGTGAAAAAAGTTTAACCACTTCCATACAGGGCATTTTCCCCACCTTCCTGCCCAAGCCAATTTTCAGCTTTCAGCGCTGTCGCACTTTGAATAACAATTGCGTGGTCATACAACACTGTATACATATGACATTTTTATCATTTATTCCCCACTAATAGAGCTTTCTTTTTGGTGGTATTTTATCACCTCTGCGGTTTTTATTTCTTGCGCTATAAACAAAACAAGAGTGACAAGTTTGAAGAAAACACAATATTTTTTACTTTTTGCTATAATAAATTTCCAATTTTTTTTTTTAAACAAATTTTTTCCTCAGTTTAGGCCGATACGTATTCTTTTACATATTTTTGGTAAAAAATATCGCAATAAGCGTATATTTATTGGTTTGCGCAAAAGTTATAGGGTCTACAAAATAAGGGGATAGATTTATAGCATTTTTATTATTTTTTTTTTTACTAGTAAGGGCGGCGATCTGCGATCGTGACTGCGATATTGCGGTGGACATATCGGACACTTTTGACACATTTTTGGGACCATTCACATTTATACAGCGATCCGTGCTATAAAAATGCATTGATTACTGTATAAATGTGACTGGCAATAAAGGGGTTAACCAGGAGGGGACACTGTAGGGTTAATCATGTTGCTAGGGAGTGATTCTAACTGTGGGGGGAGGGGACCCACAAGGGGAGGAGACCGATCGGTGTTCCTCTGTACAAGGAACACACCATCTGACAGGTGTGTTCCTTGTACAGAACCTCGCATCTGACAGGACGTGGATCTGTGTGTTTACACGCACAGATCCACGGTCCTGCTCGGTTACCGGGCAATCGTGGGAACCCGGCGGACATCGCGGCCGTCGGGCACGCGCACCGGGACCCGAGTGACGCGGTGGGTCCGCGCCGCCGATGGCGCGCACGCCCCCTGGGGGAACCAGGATAACAGCTGCACCGTCCCACCGTCATATGACGGTGGGCGGGCAGCAAGTTGTTAAACACTAAACTTTTTTCTGACATTTGTTGGTTTCAAGTTAAAATCATTTTTTTTTGCTAGAAAATTACTTAGAACCCCCAAACATTATATTTATTTTTTTAGTAGACACCCTAGAGCAGTGAAGGCGAACCTTGGCAGTCCAGATGTTTTGGAACTACATTTCCCATGATACTCAACTACACTGCAGAGTGCATGAGCATCATAGGAATTTTAGTTCCAAAACATCTGGGGTGCCAAGGTTTGCCATCACTGCCCTAGAGAATAAAATGGTGGTTGTTGCAATATTTTACGTCACACTGTATTTGCGCAGCGGTCTTTTAAATGCAATGAATTAAAAAAAAAACAAAAAAAAAAAAAACTAACCAGTAAAGTTAGCCCATTTTTTTTTGTTTAATGTGAAGGATTTTACATCGCGAGAATCGTGATCTTTTTATTCTAAGCAAAAAAATTGTGATTCTCATTTTGGCCAGAATAGTGCAGCTCTATTACAGACCCATCTTGCTGCTGAATATTGACGTTAAGTTGTTTACCAAAATCTTGGCTACCCGGTTAGCTCAGCACTTACAAGATTTAGTTCACCTAGACCAGGGGTGTCCAAACTTTTTTTTAAAGAGGGCCAGATGTGATGAAGTGAACATGCACGAGGGCCGACCATTTTGCTTGACATTCTTTGAACTATTAAAATTCGGTCTAAGTGTGTTAGTTCGAGCAATAATACACTGCCCAACAAGAATTCTCTTGCCTTTGTGGCTGTGTGTGAGTAAAGAGATGAGCTTGGGCGTATTATTTGGATATACCGTACTTATTGGCGTATAACACGCACCTTCACTTTAAGAGCGAAGCTTCAGGAAAAAAAAAAAATTTAAATAAAGAACTATGAAGCAAAATAAGGGCCAGTGCCCATCTGCAGCCTCACAAGTGCCATGAATGCAGCACCCACCAATGCCATGAATGCACTCACCATTGCCAGGACATTTCCTTTGCTTATGCCTACCTGAGATCTCTGTGCCTCAGTTTTATGTACGTTGTTTGGGCATGTTGTAAATTACGTGATTGAAGTTTCCAATATTTTCACGTTATTGATGTAAGGACATGGTTTCGCCCTTCGTGGAATTTAATAAAAATTATATTTTGTAAAAAAAAAAAAAAGTTTGTGGGAAAAAAAAAAAAGTGTGGTGTATAATTTAGTTAATATGTAAACTAAAAAAAAAAAAAAAAGGCAATTTATTCTTAAATACCTACATGCAGTGGTAAATATAAATAACCAACTATATGGTTAGGGAGCAAAATCTCTAATCCACTCTGAGAATAACAGACAGAAGACATACTATTAGAGATTAAATCTGGTAAATATCATCCTCAGAGATCAAATTTTTTTTCTTTAAAGAAAAAAAAATTAAACGCTGTTTTGCCGATTTTTCAGACAGAACCGACTCCCTTGTCATAGGCAGGTGGTTTGATAGAAGCTACCTGTGTCTGCTGTCACTAATGCTGGCCATACAAAAACAATGTAAAAGATTTTTTCAACGTTTTGCGTTGAAAAAAGTCCTTGACCCTTTCCAAATACGCAGCGGCTGAAAAAAGCATAGATGTGACTGTTTCCCCATAGGAAACCATGTTAAATGTAGTGCAATTCTGCAAACACCAAAAAAGGCCCCTTTCACACTTGTGCGATTTGTCCTGCGACTTGGGACTGCAAAGTCGCATGACAAGTCGTACCCCATGATTTCCAATGAGTACCATTCATATCTGTGCAACTTGAAGTCAACTTCAACATTATTTTTGGATGTCGTAACATTTGACGGTTGGGATCTTAAAATTAATGAACAGATGATGGTGTATAAAACTAACCTTAGCAAAAAATCAGGGAAGTTAGAGCGAGACCGGTTGGATTACCTTAACAATAGGGAGTTCAACTGGAAAAAGCCCAAGACTCCTACTGATAAGATTAAAGGTTTGAAGGACTCTAAGAATAGGTCAAGCAGTAATAATAAAAGTAAAGACATAAACAAATGATTATACCATCAATGAGCCCAAACATCCCACCACCTCATCTCAGGCTGTTTGTTCATCTCAGCCTCAGTGTACTATTTATACTGATGGCTCTAGCCACGTTAAGAATGGTTGATCATACAATAAGAGTAGTAAACATCAATTTAAAAAGAGTAACAAAGGTGCACATAACAGACGTCGACCCTCTACTAGGGATCGAATGAATCGGAATGTAAACCTTTACTCACAATTACCATCCAACATAGTTGACCCCAGGATAGTGGGTGCTAGAGATGGAGGACCTGTCAGCTCCTCAGTCCTTGGAAGGGATTGTTCAACAGCCCTTGTAGGCTCTCTACCGCCTCCTAGTACTAGGCCTGTTACATCTTTAGCCATTGACACTGAGGTTATTTTGGATCCCTCTATAGCAGTTCACAATCCCTTTACCATTCTAGAGAATCTAGAATCAGATCTTAGTAATGGTAGTATAGCCAATGTCACACCCCCACTGACTTTTTTAGAAACAGAAGTTGCAAGAATAGAGGGGATTGCAACGGAGAATGAGACGTTGATCCCTCTGCCATGCACTCTGTCAACAAAGAAGTCAAGGAAAAGGGAGGAGGAACAAGAAGAGGAGGCAAGAGACACAAAAAGAGGCAGAGTGTAAAATACACTCATGCTACTATTAAAATTTACAACTTGTCTAGCTCTGTGTTTACGGACACCGAGCTCAATTTACTCAGGAAAGGTCTTAACTATGCTCCTCCTAGTGCTCCTAACCTTTTCGAATTATTTGTTGATCTCAATAAATATGTACGGAAACTTACCCTTCAACGGTATTACATATTGAAGGACACCGGAAAGCCCTCCGTAACCTCTAACATCGTAGAGCCATTGCCCTATTCCTCTTTGGATACAAGTGCAGATGACTCTGCCCTAAATATTTTAGAGGAACTTTACATAGAGACCGAGTATAGGGACTTGCCATCATCTATCTGTGAGCACCCTAGTGACATTGCTACAGTCCACACCTCCTTTGCACCAAAATCCTCCTTCTTCCCTTATTGGGCTAAGGGTAAATACATCTCGACTTTTTATGATGTGGTTTTTGAATCCTTTAGAATGAGATTTCATCATGCCAATACCAAAGGGAATAAATTCAATAAGCACTTTGACCCATTGGGGTTATCTGTCAATAGCCTTAGACAGAACCAGGACGTCATCATTCGTAAAGCTGATAAGGGCAGAAATTTAGTCATTCAAAACAGAGAGGACTACATAGCCGAAGCAATGAGACTACGGGGGGATACGGATACCTATATCAGATTGAAAGGAGACCCTGTTATAGAGTACACAAAAGATCTGAAATCACTCTTAGATCAAGCTCTACTTGATGCGGTTCTTACCAAAAATGAGTATCATTTTCTCTATAATAGACATGCACTGACCCCGCACTTTTACCACATTCACAAAAAGCATAAAAGTGAAGTAGATCCTCCGGGTAGACCCATCATTGCAGGGATCGATAGCTTCTCAAGTAATGTGGGATGCTATATTGATCATTTCTTACAAGGAATAGTGACAAGTCTCCCGTCCTTTGTTAGGGATTCTAGCCATATGCTAGAGATTATATCCCACTATGTATGGCAGCCCAGGTATAGATGGCTCTCCCTGGATGTAGCCTTTCTCTACATATCAATCGACCACATTTATGGCCTAAGGGCAGTCAACCACTATCTGTCCAAAGAAGTTACACTCAATTCTGTGCAGGCTAAATTTGTGCTTGACTGTGTTGACTACTCCCTTACGCATAACCACTTTTCTTTTCTTGGAGAGCACTATTTGCAAATTAAGGGCACGGCTATGGGGGCCAAGTTCGCCCCCAGCTATGCCAACATCTTTATGGGTCATTGGGAGGAATTGTTCATTTGGAACAACAACCCATATGGGGTGAACCTGGTCCTCTTTACCAGATACATTGATGATATCCTCATCATTTGGGACGGGACTGATCAGGAACTGCACCTATTTCTCGAGTACTGTAGAGACAACCCTTTCGGGATCAAGTTCACCCACGTCATCAGTAAAGACTGCCTGTTTTTTTTTTTTTAGATCTTGAGCTCAGGAGCGACTCTGATGGTAACATCCTCTCCAAAACACATTTCAAACCCAGTAGTGGTAACTCCTTTTTGCATGCTGACAGCAATCCCCATCCTAGATGGATTAGGAACGTCCCCTATGGACAGTTCTGCCATCTAAAGTGCACATGCACTAAGAGCGACTACCTGAAACAGAGTGAGACCCTCCGGAATAAATTCCTAGATAAGGGTTATGATCCCACTCTAATTGAGACTGCCTTTAACAAATATGCCAACCTGTACGATGAGCCTGTCGTACATGATCCAAGATCTGCCTCCACTGCCAATCAGGACACTATACAAACTCGCTTTTTCACTCAGTACACTAACAAAGCTTTTGAAATACAAAGCATCTTAAGGAAGAAGTGGGGCGTTCTCCAACACGATCCAGTGCTGAATAAGCACCTTCAGGATAGACCCAATATAGTGTATAGGAAACCTCGAGATCTAAGAAGCTTGATAGCTCCCAGTATGGTGAGGAAATCTTCGAGTAGGTCTACCAACGCGTGGTCTATTATTTTTGACCAGAAAGGTAGTTATAAATGTAGTGTCAGGAATTGTGGCACATGCCAATACATATGGCACAGAAAAAAGACAGTCACTGGTAAGGATGGTAGGGTCCACCATTTGAAGCAGTTTATTAACTGTGGGATGGACCACGTGGTATATGGCATTATCTGTCCGTGTGGGCGTCTATATGTGGGCCGTACTTCTCGTGCCACGAGAGTGCGTATTGGTGAGCACAAATGTGATATCACCAATACACGAGTCAAATATCTGGTTCCTCGGCACTTTCAGGAAGCCCACCATGGAGATCCATCAGGTATGAGAGTGTTTGGGATTGAGTCCATCGGGCGCGATCTTGATAGAGGTAGAAGATACCAAAGGCTTTGCAAACGCGAGGCCTATTGGATCTTCACCCTCGGAAGCATGACCCCTGGGGGACTTAATGAGGATCCTGAGGTTCACAAAATCACTTAATATTGCAGAGCACACTAGTGATTCTCTATTTCCCTTTCTTCCTCCTCCCTCCCCTCTTTTCGCTCCCCTACCCACCTTTCCAATCTCCCTCCGCCCAGGCAGGCTCTGGTTTATGCATTTACGTCTGTATGCTTTTTTAGCAAGTTTTAAGGTTTTATGATGATAGTATATTATATTATGCTTTACTACTATACTACTTTTATAATGCTATTGTTATTGTGACATCATTTACGACATTCTTCCAATTCTACGAAATATGTTTATCCTTTTGTTACTGACAATATTGTCAATTCTACAGTCATATGTTGCACAAGGTAACTAGGAAGATATATATATGTGTGTGTGTGTGTGTGTGTGTGTGTGTGTATATATATATATATATATATATATATATATATATATATATATATATATATATATATATATATATATATATTGTAATGGTGAGAGTCCCTGTCACTATGAAAATGGGGTTAAAGTGGACACAGAATATGCACATTTGCTTGGTGCAAGGCTGCAGAGCATAAATGTGGACTGGAGAAAACTGCTTTCGCAGCTTTCTCCAGATTTTGAGATCCACCAGCATATTGACTGGTCAGGTGTGTGTTGGGCTATTTGTATACACCTGACCATAGTTCTGGGTTCCACCCTCCCGAGGAGTCCAGGCAAGCAAGGGAGAAGTGTGCATGTCTGCACAGGTCTGTCAGAGTAGACAGAGGGTCCAAGCCTGTGGGCTGGAAAAGGAAGCTGAAAAAGAGTGCTGAGGTACTGGGTGTACAGGAACTCTGTTATAGAGCCGAGAGGGCTGAAGCATAAGTCTGAGCAGCAGTGCTGCTAAAGAGAGCCAGGTGGCTTGGTATTTTTGATTGAACTTACTTTGTTGCTGTGGAAAGCTGAAACCCCTGTGTGGGCAACTCTTCTGTTATCGGACATTTTCTTTCTTTAATAAAAGTGGGCCTACAAGCCCCTAAAACTGCATATCTGGCGTGGACTCAGCTCGCTGGTAAGCTCTACCTTTAAGCTAAACCAACCCCCGATGTTACTATATATATATATATGTGTGTGTGTGTGTGTGTGTGTGTGTGTGTGTATATATGTATGTGTGTCTGCATGTCTCCCCCTTTTTTTTGTATATATCTTTCCAGCATAATACATCTATTACCTATTGTTTTTTATGTTACTGCTCAGTGTAACATGTGTTTACCTCCTTCAGCACCATCCCTAGCTAGGTGCATCCCTGTCAAGGGTGCACCTATGCACATTTTGATGGATATCTCCCCATATGACAGTGTTAGATCGACTTAGTTGCGGGCCAGCAGTGTGGATGCACATGTATGGCATGCAGGCATGGAGGTTTGCATGTACGGTGTGTATCTACAGGGTGATCTTTTTACATAGGTATTATTTTCCTTTGTTGTTCAGCTGTCGCCTATTATCATTTATTTATTATTATTATTTTTTTGTTTTTCATGGGGGCCACATTGTCCTCTGTCCCGCCTATGTTGCTGCCTGGACGGCGGCTGAGGGGTTAGGCTGATGCCGGGCGACTATTGTGTTTCATCCAGCCTGGTAAGCGGTTTGCACATACAGGTATGGCGGGCCTTTCTCTGACCTCTTTAATGTTGCCCCCAGCAATATGGTGCTGATCAGCCCTCCGCCGCCCACGTCACTGACAGGCGACGGATGACGCGGAGGAAGTGACGCTAGGCCTGCCCCTTCCTCCCACCTGGAGCGCAAACACGCTGGCGTGCGTTCCGGGACGCAACACCTACTAGGAAGATGATCAGCATTATGGTGCAGACTTGGCGGCGCGGCTCCTCATATTTTATGGAAGCCATGAGCGGCTACTGAAGGGACTTTTTTCTACCCTGACACCACGGACTGTGAGGGTCGTCCTACAAACCATTTGTACACACCATATGCACGGTATGCTACTGCCTATAACAAAGGTCTAGCTATGCCCCTATAATGGGCGTTTTATTATTACTAATAGTATTATGTTTATTTATGGTTTGATTTGACCGCCCACCGGGCTGAGGGGCGTAAGGGGGAGGGGCCCTAAGCGCTCTTTCTGACTGACTGAAAGTGCATGTAGGCACACATATATAGGGACTGCTGAAGGAGTGTTCACTGCCGAGCTCTGAGGAAGAAGGGATGTTCCCTTTGAAACGCGTCAGTTGGCAGTGATCTCTGTGAGTTCCTCTATGACCTCTGGAGTGCTCCGCTCATCCTATACCACATGCTGCTAGTCAATGAATATTTACATTGTGAAATCTTCTACAACTGCATGTGAGTAGTTCCTTTTTATCATTGTTTTTAATAAATTTACATCCAAAGCAAAATGCACATGGCTGGTGCGCCCCCTTTTTTTTTCTCTTGTTGACATGGGTAGGGACTTGGTGGGAGGAGTCAGGTGTTACGGGTAGGGACTTGGTGGGAGCAGTCAGGTGATACGGGTAGGGATTTGGTGGGAGCAGTCAGGTGACACGGGTAGGGATTTGTTGGGAGCAGTCAGGTGACATGGGTAGGCTGTAAGCTTTGAGCCCATTCAGCCCTACTGGGTGTATTCTATTAAAAGTGAGACATTCACCCCTCCCCCACGTAACACATCCTGGTGATCAAAAGGAATGCTGCAACTGTGATCAGGTGCCCTCAGACACACAGTGCACCATAACAATAATCAGATCACTGGAGCTTCTCCTCTGCCCAGCTCTGATTGGATACATCTCCCCTAAATCCGATCAGTTGTCTGTGTGTTCTGCTGGCCGTTCTGTGAGATGACTGCACCATGCATGCATTTCCTCCTCTTGCACTGATCTGTGGATCACACCTCATGATGAGAACCATAGGTCAAAACCCAAAAAAGTCACCACATGACTTCAGCATGCCCAATCATGCTGAGGTGTGGAGCAGCCAATCCTGGCAGAGCTGGAGAGGAAAGGGGGGGGGGGGGATACACAGAATGCCTCTGTCACACTCATGCATGATATATGTAAATCACCTGTCACTCACAGCAAGGGGGAGAAACAGACATCTATTTATCTGTCTGGCCATTTTTATCTCACTGAAAAAAGATAAGACGACTGCTCAGAGCTGGATTAACTTTTTGTGGCAAGACTAGGCACAGATGACATGAAATCCTATACTGTACAAGGTACGTGGGTTTACAGCCACTTTAAGTCCTATTAAGGGTCAGAGTTTGTCCCTGTACATTTTTTTCCAGAGGTTGTTTTCTCACTCCTTGATTCACACTTCATACAGCGGGTAACGTAGACAGTCCCACCTGTCAGGCCACTCTTGTGTCCTTGGGACATGAATTTAATCTGGTCTGTTCTTGCAGAGGCCACTTTTTGAACCAATCGGGAGATTCTGTTGGTCCTTTATCTCGGAAGGTGGCTTCTTTGGTGGCTATCACTTCACTAGGTGATGTGTCGGAGTTGGCGGCTCTTTCATGCAAGGAGCCGTTCTTGGTCTAACATCATGATAAGGTGATGTTGCGTCATCCCGTCTAGAGTGGTGTCTAGATTTCACTTGAATCAAGACAATGTCTTGCCTTATTTGCTGATCCTCAGTTGGCAGTGGTAAGATCACTGCATACTCTGGAGGCATTTCAGGCAGTCAAAATTACTTGAATTGTCAGCGCAGGTCAGGAATCCTGGTTTGTGCTGCCGGCAGAGCCCAGGATCGGCAGGAGGCATCCAAGTTAACTATCTTCTTTTTTATTCGCCATTTAATTATTCAAGCCTATGGCTTAAAAGGGCAAGGTCCCCCATCCCTTTTTTTGGTAAAAACGCTTGCTACTAGGTGTGTGGGGGCATCTTGGGCCACCCGCCATTAGGTGTTAGTGGCTCAGAATTTTAATTACATGGTCTTTTTGTTCATACATTCACAGAATTTTACCAGATGGATACTGCTTTGGCCCCAGTATGTTTTGGGCGACAGAAGAAGTCCTTCTCAGGTGGCAGTTTCTGTGATTGTGTGTCTCTCTCCCCTCAAGTGCATTGCTTTAGCACATCCCATATAGTCATTATTATGGCTGCTCTGTGTCCCATGATGTATGATAAAGAAAATAGGATGTTTTTCTCATACTTACCTGTAATATCCTTTTCTTTGAGTACATCACGGGACACGGAGGTCCCTCCCATCTTTTTTGGGATATTCATTGCTTTGCTACAAAACCGAGGTACTTCCTGTGTAGCAGGGGTTAGATGGGGAGGACTTCCTGTTTGACTATCTGCCAGTGTCCATTCACCTATAGGTGGCATATAACCAATTTAGGGCTCTTTCACACAGGACGGATCCATGATGATCCGCCCCGTGAACATCCGCTTGCTCAGCGGGGATCGCTCTGCCGATCCCCGCTGAACAGGCAGATGACAGGTCACAGTGTGCAGCAACGGACCTGTCAGAGCGCCGCTCTCCCCTATGGGGGATTGGATGATGACGGACCGTACAGTCCGTCATCACCCGATCCGATCCGAAAACAGATGGAAAAGTAGGTTTTTCCTCCGTTACACTTTTTCGGATCGGAGCGGGTCGGATGTCAGCGGACATGTCACCGCTGACATCCGACGCTCCATAGAGGTCTATGGAGGGTCCGTTCAGGTCAGCCTAAAAAACTGACAGGTGGGCCTGATCATTCGTGTGAAAGGGGCCATAGTCATTATTATGGTTGCTCTGTGTCCCATGATGTACTCCAAAGAAAAGGATTTTACAGGTAAGTAATGGTATGCGTCAAAATAACACAACATGACAAGATAACCAGAATGGGTACAAATAGGCCATGGAAAAAAAATCTTCAATAACACACATCAAAAAAACAGAATACAAGAATTGGAACTTGTGAACATGGCATTCAAGCTGTCATATCCACAATATCAACACACATCATAAAGCTTTTTTAACCACTTCTGGACCAGCTGCCACAGTTTTACTGTGGCAGGTTGGCTCGGCTGGGCAAATCGACGTTACCTTACGTCACTTTTCCTTTTGGCCAGTAGGGACGTGTGCCCGAAGCTTGTGTCCGGAGCCGATGTGAGCGCAATGACTCAGTCTAAACTGAGGAAAACATTTCTTTATTTGAAAAAAAATTTGGTATATTTATTATAGCAAAAAGTAAAAGATACTATATGTTTTTTTTTCAAAATTGGCGCTCTTCTTTTGTTTATAGCGCAAAAAATAAAAACCACAGAAGTGAGCAAATCCCACCAAAAGAAAGCTCCATTTGTGGGGAAAAAAAGGACGTCAATTTTGTTTGGGTACAGGGCCGCACAACCTGCGCAATTGTCAGTTAAATCAATGCAGTACCGTATCGCAAAAAATGGCCTGGTCATTGAGCAGCCAAATCTTCCATGGCTGAAGTGGTTAAAATATTTTTGAAAAAGGGGAGAGAAGCACCCTTAGGTGTCTGAGAAAAAGGGGAAGATGTAAATGGAGAATATATATAGCTATATATATAGATAGATAGATAGATAGATAGAGAGATAGAGAGATAGATAGATTATATATATATATATAATCTATCTATCTATCTCTCTATCTATCTATTGTGTTGTGTTGTGCTCCTCTATCTCATTTCTGAGGGCAGCAATCAAGTGCTCCATGTGTTGGATGTCCTTCACCCTGGTAAACCATTGAGAGATGGTATGTGGAGAATGTTTTTTCCATACTGGGGCTGCATGCCCTGGCAGCATTCAGTAAATGCTTTAGAAGTTACCTACGGTATCTCTTACTGGACATGGGGATCAAGTTGAGAAGCACTGCAGCAGGGTTGTCAAGAAGGGAGACATCCATTAGTTTGTGAACAATTTGTAGAACTTGTCGCCAAAAAGGCTGAATCTTTGGACAGTCCCAAAAAAATATGAAATAATGTACCGAACTGGGCTCTGCATCACCAGCAAGGGCTATGTCCAGGAAGCATGAACGCTAGAACAGCAGGAGTCCGGTACCAACGGGACAGGATTTTATATGTAGTCTCTTGACATTTGCTACACAAAGAAAATTTGTGGGCAAAGAAAAGTATACAGTGTTTCTGGTCATCAGTGAAGGTGGTATTCAGGTCGCTTTCCCATTTGGAGGATCGTGCTGGGAAAAATCTAGCAGGATACGATATAAGGAAAAGAGTGATTTATGAATGGGACCTACACCGAGGCAAAGGTGTTCAAATGGAGTGAGGCATCTGTTAAAACCCACAGGGAACGTAGGAAGCAAGACAGTTGCAATAGTTTCCATCTGCCCATTGCGGAACTGGCAAGGGATCCATAGAGATTCGAAAGGCCCAGCCTGAGGGTCATAAGAACGTAGGTGCCCTGATGATGCCCAAATCTGTTTGGATTTGAAAGATCCTGTCCGTGTAGCCGGGGGGCGGAATCAGAAAGCTGGTTATGTCTGCAAATTTTAAAATACCTGTCCTGTTCCAGAGAGACCCAAAGCTTATGGGAGGAATGCCTGCACCAGTAAATTGCTCTAGTCATGTGTATTGCTGATTATTGTTTCGATAGATTAATCGGATAATAACCTTAAAGTGTGGTGTATAACTTTTTTTTATATTCATCTTTATTTAAACATTTTCATACAAACAATATCTACATTCCATATTCTATATAGAAACATAGAAATAGACAACAAACAGAGAAAATAGACA
Source organism: Aquarana catesbeiana (assembly GCF_042186555.1). Lineage (NCBI taxonomy): Eukaryota > Metazoa > Chordata > Amphibia > Anura > Ranidae > Aquarana > Aquarana catesbeiana. The sequence continues at coordinate 187,466,806 of NC_133334.1, read as the reverse complement.
TTTATAAAATAAGTAATCATATCTTATATAAACCTGCTGATAGCAGGGGGGGATTTGCCCCACCCGGCACCCCTCTTGTTGGAACCCCCCCTCTCCTCTTTGGAGAGCCGATCGACTGCTCTCCTGACAGGGGGGGTCTGTGCTGATTGTTTATCAGCACAGCCCCCCCTCGGATCCCACCCAGGACCACCAGGGAAGCCATCCAAACTGGACCACCAGGTATGCCCCCTAGACCCCCAGGGAAATACTAATCTGTGCCCAGGCAACTGCCAATCAATTCCCAGGCAGCTGCCAATCAGTGCCCACTCACAATGCCTACCACTGCCAGTGCCACCAGGGATGCCTATCAGTGCCGCGTATCAGTGCCCAGCAGTGCCGCCTATCAGTGCCCATCAGTGCCACCCATAAGAACCCATCTTTTCAGCCTCTCAGTGCCCATCAGTGTCGCCTATCAGTGCCCACCACTGCCACCCAGTGCCACCCATGAGTGCCCATCAGTTCCGCCTACCAGTGCCCATCGTCAGTGCCCGCTCATTGGTGCCACCTCATCGGTGCCGGCTTATCAGTGCCCATCAGTAAAAGAGAAAACTTACTTATTTACAAAATTTTTTTTAACAGAAACAAAAGCAAAACTTTTATTTTTTTCAAAATGTTTGGTCTTTTTTTATTTGTTTATCAAAAAATAAAAACCGCAGCGGTGATCAAATACCACCAAAAGAAAACTCTATTTGTGGGAACAAAATGATAAAAATGTAGTTTGGGTACAGTGTTGTATGACCGCGCAATTGTCATTCAAACTGCAACAGCGCTGTAAGCTGAAAATTGGTCTGGGTAGGAAGGTATATAAGTGCCCTGTATTGAAGTGGTTAAACACATAGTATTCTCATCTGATTCCCATGGGCCTAGTGCTCCCTTTTCCTCTCCAGGAGGGAACCATGGATAACCTCCCAACGGGGTCAGTGGGGATATTCTCGGTGCGTATTTGCCATTTTTATTTATCCTATCCCATACTGCCAGTGTATTTCGCGTTAATGGGGATGTCCATTTGGATAGTCCCCTATCTTTGGTTGGTATCCATGGTGCTCCTGCTAGATCTCTGTCTGCCATATTTTTCTCAATCGCCACCCACGCTTTATTTGCAGTATCGTGACACCAGTTTAAAATACGTACTAACGACACTGCTCTGTAATACAGAGCAATGTCTGGTAGCCCAACTCCTCCCTCTATTTACTTCTGCATAAGATGTTGTATGCTATTCTAGAATTTCCTTCCTTCCATATAAAGGATAGGAAGACTTTACGTATCTTTTTAAAAAAGATCTGGGGGAGTGGTATCGTTACTGTATACAAAATGTATACAAGTCTGGGTATTATGTTCATTTTGAGAGTATTTATCCTACCGAACAGTGTTAATGTTTTCCCCTTCCATCTGTGCAAGTCCTCTGTTATTTCAGTGAGCAGGGAGCCGTAATTTCGTTCATATAGGAGTTTTTCCTCTACAGTCATATGTACTCCTAGATAAAATATTGACTCCCTGTTCCATATAAATGGGTAGTTCTTTTGCATAAGTGTAGCTAGTGAGGGTGGTACATGACTGGGTAGTATTACCGATTTTTCTAGATTTATTTTAAAGTTGGATAATTTCCCATACCTCCACCTCCTTACTTTCTGCATCAGTACTTTTTATTGATTCTTGTGGGTTTTGAAAGAAAATATAGTAAGTCATTAGCATATGCTGATACTTTATGCTCTCTAGGGCCAATTACCACTCCAAATATTCCTTCATTTTCCCTTATTCTATATAGAATTTTTCCAACACAAAGGCAAAGAGAATCGGGGACAATGGGCAGCCCTGTCTCGTGCCATTCCATATGTCAAAGCAACCCAACAGGTTCCCATTGACCTTAACCCTTGCCCTTGGGCCCGCGTATAATGCTGATACCCACCCCATCATCCGTTCTTCCAGCCCTATTCCCTTTAGTACTTCCATCATAAATGTCCAGTTCACTCTTTTCGGCATCTATTGATAGCACTACTCTTGGCGTCTTTTTGGGTCCATTCTGAATCCAATTGAGCACATGAAGGGCTCTGATGGTATTATCTTTTGTTTCTCGTCCCATCATGAACCCTGTTTGATCAAAATGTACTAGTTGTGTTACTTTATCCTGCAATCTAGTTGCTAATATCTTTGCTAGTAGTTTAGTATCTGAGTTTAGAAGGGAAATAGGTCTATAATTTGCACAATATTGTGGGTCTTTCCCAGGTTTTGGTATTACTGTCACAAAAGCCAGTAATGCTTCTGGGGGTAATGGATTGGTAGCTGTAGTTTTGTTAAAATAATTGCATAGTGGTGTAATCAGAATGTTAATAAATTTTTTATAATACGCATTTGTTAGGCCATCCGGGCCCGGGCTTTTCCCTGTTGATATCTTTTCTATCGCTTTTTTTTATTCTATAGTGATCTGCCCCTCCAATCTCTCCACCATATCCCACGGAAGAGCTGATAATTGGTCTTCTTAATATAGTCTTTTATTTCCTTTATCTTGCTCCCTTCTACTCCTGATACAGTTGGTTGGATGTTATACAGGTCCCTATAGAAATGTTGAAATTCTAAAGCTATGGATTTTGTGTCTATTATCTGTTTGTTTGCTCGGATATTATGAACATGGTAAATTTCCTGTTGTTTTTTTAGTTGTCTGGCTAATAACCTGCCACACTTATTCCCATGTTCATAAAATCTGTGTGCAAAAAAATCTATATTTGTCTTTGGTCCTTCTGTCTAAGTTTCTTAAAAGTTTTGCTCTAAGCATTTCCAGCTGTTTGGCGTCAATAGGATCAAATTTACTCTTATGTTTGATCTCTAGCTCGTGTATTTTTCTTAATATATCTTCTATCTCCTCCCTTTTTTTTCTTTTTACTCGGGATCCATGAGCTATTAATTCCCCCCTGATAACTGCCTTATGGGCCTCCCATATTGTTTGTTCTGATATTTCTTCTAATGTATTTTCTTCAAAGTATCTTGTCAGTTTATACCATAAGTCCTTCGCTATCTGTTAGTCATCTAGCAGCGTCTCATTTAATCGCCATATTCGCTCCCTTTGACCCGCAGATACAGGAAAGAACTTCATCACCGCTGGTGCATGGTCAGAAATCGTAATGGGTTTGATTTTGATGGCCCTCACATGTTACAGATAGTATTGGTCTACCATAATTAAGTCCAACCTGGAATATACTTTATGGGTCTTGGAATAATAGCTGTAATCTTTTGCCCCTTCATTTAGGGCACGCCAGCTATCTACCAGATGAAGGGCCTGAAGTTGCTTTTTCATTTGTTTAAGTGCTTTAAATGTCAATGCTGTTTTCTCTGCTGTTGTGTCTAATTTAGGGTCTAAGATAACATTAAGGTCCCCTCCTATAATCACACATCCTTCCTTGAATTTGTCCAGTTTTCCTAAAGTTTTCACTAAGAAATCTGCTTTACCTGTATTTGGTGCATATATGGAGGCAAGCGTATAGCCTTGTCCATGTAATATTCCTTTAATGAATAGAAACCTCCCCTCTGGGTCCGTTTGTGGTGTTATGGAGGTCATAGGACATATTTTCCCAAGAGCTATAGTTACCCCCCTTGCCCTTGCTATTAGGGATAACGCATGGAACAATTGGTTATAGGTTGATAACAGTAACCTAGGTAAAGATCCTGATATAAAATGCGTCTCCTGTATGCACACAATATCTTCAGCCTGGTGATGCAGTTCCTGCCATAACCGGCCCCTTTTTGAGGTGAGCTCAAACCCCTTACATTGTATGTCATAATCTTCAATGAGTTAGCCATCATATTCCAAAAATACAAACAGTCTGTGCATTCTTAACTTATTGCCATCCTTCTTATTTTTTTCTATTATTAAGAAATCTTTAAGAGAATCTATAAATCTAAATCCACCACAACATAACACTTTTTTTTAAGAGTGTACCAACTATTAGGAGGGTTATCCCTTCTGGGTTCACCTTGACCTGTCCAAACACTCCCACCCATCTGCTTGGTGCAGATTTTCCAGTCCCTCGTCAAGACCCTCCTAATTGTAATACAATGGGGTTTCTCATCCAATATACCCCGGACCATTCTTTATAGATTCTCTTATAGGGCTGCTTCCTTTATCTTAATACCCTCTTTTATTTTCAGTTCTGTGTCACTGTGGAGGAGAGAGGGGGGGACATAATACACATAATACTGCGACTAAAAAAAGAAAAAAAAAAAGTTTTCTCTTTCCTTGTGCTACAAAAAAAAATTATTTCTTTCTCTCTCCCTTCTTCCTCCCCCCCTTTCCCCTATGCTACAACAATACAAAAAGTTTTTTGTGCTACAACAAAACAAAACAAAAAAAATCAATTTTTTCTCCTTTTTTCCCTTTGTGCTACAACAAAAAACCAAAAAAACCCCAAAATATTTTGTGCTACAACAAAAAAAAAAATATCCTTGTGCTATAACAACAAAAACAAAAAAAAAAAGAAAGCTTCTTCCCCCCCCCCCCCCCCCCCACTTTCTCCTGTGCTACAACAGCTTTTTTTCCCTCTCCCTTCTCCCCCCCCCCCCCCTTCCCCTATGCTACAACAATACAAAAAGTTTTTTGTGCTACAACAAAACAAAAAAATTATTTTCCCCCTTTTTTTTGTGCTACAAAAAAAAAAAAAAAAAGTATCCTTGTGCTACAAAAAAAAAGAAAAAACCCAAAAATACTTTCCCTTTCTCCACCCCTACCCTTTTCCCCGTTGCTACAACAATACAACATTTTCTTTTTTTTGTGCTACAACAAAACAATAAAGAAAAAAAAAAGTCCCGTCCTTTATTTAATCATCCTTCCTTTTCCCTACGTCTCCTCCCCAGCGCTCCACAACATTTCACAGTGTTTCATATTTTACTCTCTATTCAAGTCCTATGTTGACCTCTCTCTGGGACACGAGACCATGGCTCAGGTCGTTGTGTTCGGAGATTTACATTATTTACTCTCCAGTCTAGGAAGTCAATTGGGGGGAGGTCCTATATTTCCAAAAACATTTTTAAGTCATCTGTTGTGCGGAGTACCGCCATTTTCCCATTTTGTGAGGCCGATAAGCAGAAGGGAAATCCCCAACGATATCTAATCTCTGCCAGCCGCATTGCTTCCAATAATGGCCGCACCATTCTGCATTGCATTAGAGTTCAGCATGATATGTCAGGGAACAAAGAGATTTGTGCCCCCTCATATTCAATCAGAGGTGTGTCACGTGCAATCCTCATTATAGTTAACTTCACAGGATATTTATGAATTCTGCATATTACATCCCTTGGCCTTTCTTTATGCTGTTTTCCCATAGGGGTAATACGGTGCACTCTATCTATTTCCACTTGTTCAGACATTTCCGGCCCCATAATTTGCAAAAAAAGCTTCTGTACTGTCATTAGCAGGTCACTATTATTATATTTCTCTGGTAAATCTCGTATCCTTATATTTTGACGGCGGTCTCTGTTCTTGATATCATCCAATTGATCTCTATAGGTGTTCATCATATCTTCCTGTTGTTTGATAATATCTTTGACCTCTCCCACAGCTTGTCTGATCTCATCTTGGCCATCCTCCAACCTTTCCACTCTATTTCCTACTACCACTATCTCCTCCCTGAGGTCTGCCTGTTTGCATGATCTTTCCACTGTGGCTAAAAGGTCTTGTATATCTGTTTTAGTGGGTAATGCTTTTAACAGTTCTCTAATAACTCTAATGTCCCGATCACTACCATTCTTTTCTGGTTCAACCTCTGTGTCCTCTCTACAGGATATATACTCCTTAGAGCTTGCTTCACTGAGATCACAGGTGATGTTGCTTCTTCCAATGCATGTTCTGTCTCTGGGGATCCCTCCCCTGTTCTTCTTCTTTTTTTTTTTTTTTTTTTTATTCTTTATACCCAAAGGAGGAACAAGTAATGCATTACATAGTTAGTAAGGTTGAATAAAGACACCAGTCCATCCAGTTCAACCTGAGTGAGTGTGGGTCTACAACCCTGACCCTTGTCCCTAACCCTGAACATCACACACTCAATTAACATTACAAACCATCAATTAACATAGATACATAATTCCTTTCTTATCAGTTCTCCATTCACATAAAGTAGTTACGTTTCACTACCCATATCTTCCTATATATGTATGTTAAACTTTATACACTCATATATCTTCACTTCCAGAACCTCTCTGTCTTTTGTTATCCTTGTCTTCATACCTTAATCGACAGAATAAAGCAGAATCTTCCCTTTAATTTTATATTTCCCCCAAGTGTCCCCCACCCCAAAACCAAAAAAACAAAAACAAAACAAAAACATTAAACAGAACCCTCCTACCCCACCCATCCCAAATCCTCTCTCCCAATATGGGAACGGGAACCTCCATATTATTGGAACTTCACAGACCAACTGGACCCATTCCCCTACCGCATGTCAAACAAACTTTTCCCTTCTTCAAAATATACAAATAGATTGCATATTGACCAAGTTTTGATGTATTGCTCTTTTCTGTCCTGGGCCAAGAGCACCAAGTCCTCTATAGCCCCCACATTTCTAACCCTATTTAGCCACATTGCAATCGATGGTGGTCGAGGATCTTTCCAGCATCGAGCAATACACGCCTTGGCTTCATTAACAAGATGACATAGGACCGATTTTTTTTTTTTTTTTTTTATATGTCTGTAATGGTATTTGTGAAAGATGCAACAAGAAAAAGGCAGCATCGTCCGATATTGAGTAAGTTTTACATTTTTGAACTATCTTTTGTACCTCTAGCCAATATTGTCTGATCTTAGGACATGTCCAGAATATGTGAAGCAGGGTCCCCCGGTCTTTGCTGCATCGCCAGCAATGATCCGAAGCCTCCGGAAAGAACCTACAAAGCTTCGACGGGGTGTAGTACCACCTCGTCAGTAGCTTGTAGTTTGATTCTTGCATTCGAGTACAAATTGAATTAATCGAAAGATATATTATCCTCTGACGTTGAGCGGGTGTAAAGATCTTATTAAGATCTCTTGCCCACTTTCCAATTACGGGCATCTCAAAGTTGTCTGGATATCCTTCGGGGGAGAGGCTCCTTCTCTTCACAATATAATTCGAACCTTGTCAGTTCTCATCTATAGTTTGTCACTGGTCCAAGCGATTCACAAAAGTGCCGGAGTTGTAATGCTTGCCAGAAATTTATTTCAAGCTGGCCCCCCAGTTGCGTCATTGAGGCAACTGTAGGCCAAGAATCTGCATACAAAAAATGTGATACCTGAGTGTAGCCTCTCTCCTGAAGTCCCTGGAATGTCCCTAACTCTATCCCTGGTCCAAAACCCAGATTGCCCAGTATTGGAAATAGTGGGGATTGTATTGATGAATATTTAGGGTTATGACAAATTTTAAAACCTATACGCAATGTCGAACCTATAAGAGGGTGTTTTTTAAGAGGAGCCGGTAGTGTTGCATAACACCAAATCGCTCTGTGTAGGGGTACCTGGCTGAGCTCTTGTTCCAATTCTGTCCATAGTTTAAATTCTGTGTGTCTGCACCAGTCAATAACCCTACCAACATGAACCGCTTGATGGTATTTAGATACATCTGGAACTGCTAAACCGCCATAGCGTTTAGGTATAATCATACAGCTTCTGCTAATCCTTAGTCGCTTATTTGCCCAAATAAATTTGGTAAAAAGCGAATTTACTTGACAGAAGAAGGCAGTTGGGATATCTATCGGTAAGGCCTGAAATAAATACAAACATTTTAGTAAGATACTCATTTTAATAATGTTACAACGACCAAACCATGAATGAAATCCATGTTGCCATTTATCCAATAGAGAACGAACTGCCTTGTATAACAGAGGGAAATTTAAACTAAAGGTCTTCTCTACTTTTGATGGAATGTATGTACCCAAGTATTTTAGCGCTGACTCTACCCATTTAAAGTTAAAGTTAGATTGTATGGTTTGTTGTATCCCTAGGGGGAGAGCCACACCCATCGCCTCCGATTTTGCATAGTTAATTTTTAGATTTGTTAATGCTCCATATCCTTCAATTTCCTTCATCAAATTTGGTAGAGAGACATGTGGATTAGACAGAGAAAACAGCAGATCGTCTGCATAGGCTGAAATTTTGTAATTACGATCCCCTATTTGAAGTCCCTTGATATCTGGATTTCGCCTGATTTTATTCAGCAATGGTTCCAGAGAAAGGGCGAACAGTGGGCATCCCTGACGCGTTCCATTTGAGATTTTAATCGGCTCCAAATAAACTCCACTTACTTTAACCAGAGCCTGAGGTGAGGCGTACACCCCGGCAATCCATCGTAACATATGTTCTCCTATCCCCATATGCCTTAGTACCTCTAACATAAAATGCCAACTGACTCTATCAAACGCTTTTTGTGCGTCAGTGCTCAAGAAGATGGAGGGGGGTTTTGTTTTGTTGGCACACTGGACCAGGTTGAGTACCTTAATGGTATTATCTCTCGCTTCCCGAGTGGGGATAAACCCAACCTGGTCCAGGTGTACCAACAGATTCAGCAGCGGCTGAAGCCGAGAGGCAAGCAGTTTAGTAAAAAGCTTTAGGTCTACGTTCAACAATGAAATTGGACGGTAGCTCCCGCACTCCGCCGGGTCTTTCCCATCTTTTGGAATGACCGAAATATGTGCCGTAAGTGCACACGGAGGGAGAGTGGCAGCCTGACCGATCGCGTTGAATGCCTTTATCATATGTGTACCCAAAAGTGGAAAACAGTTTTTATAGTATTGGATTGTAAATCCATCTGGTCCTGGCGACTTTCCAGATTTAACTGTTTTTATCACTGAGCTTAATTCCTCAATCGATATGGGGGCATCCAAGGAATTTCGGTCCGGAGATGACAACCTGAGGAGGTGTGCTGAGGAAAGGTATTCCTTCATAGAGGCCCGGGGCACGGGTGAAGGTGTTAGATTATATAGAGAAGAATAACACTCTCTAAACCTCTGGGCTATATCCTTAGGTAGGGAAATCAGCTGTCCATTCTCACCCTTTATATGGGGTACATATACTTTCCTTCCCTTTTCCTTAAGCTTCCCTGCCAGCACTCTACTACATTTTATCCCCTAATTCAAACCTACCTTTCCTTCCTAATTGTAATGCTGCTTTTGCTTTGTACCGAAGGAGATCAGTCATTTGTCTCCTCAGATGTGCCAGCTCCTTCCCTATCAGTGATGTCTGTACTGTCTTATGTTGTGACTCAAGGTCCTGAATTTTTTCTGCTAATTTTACTATCTGAGCCTCTCGTGCTTTCTTTACTCGAGACCCATGTTTAATCAGGACACCTCTCATTACTGCCTTATGTGCCTCCCATATCATGCCCGGGTCGCCCCCCGGGGTGTAATTCGTCCGAAAATATGCTTCCAATTCTTTTGCTACATCTTCCCGAATTTCAGGGATCTGCAGCAGACTTTCATTCAGCCGCCAACGCCACTCCGGGGAGCGAGCCGAGCCCAACGGGGATATCTGGAGCGTCACTGGTGCATGGTCCGACCATGTTATGTTCCCTATAGATACTTCACTTACTGCCGTGAGTAGGTAATGTGGCACCAGGAAGAGATCTATGCGGGAGTACAGTTGATACGGGTTGGAAAAAAACGTATAGTCTCTCTCTCCTGCATGTAACAGCCATCATACATCTACCAGCCGCATCTCCTGCAACTCCTGCATGGTACCCCTCCTGGTGCCCCCTGAGATAGAGGAAAGCCCGGATGATGTGTCTATTCTGGGGTCTAACGTTATATTGAAATCCCCCCCCCCAAGGATCATTTTCCTTTCTGCAAAATCTGCTAATTTGGTCAACATTTAAAAAAAAAAAGTATCTTGGTGCATATACGGTAGCCAGTGTAACCGTCACACCTCCGATGCGTCCCTTTAAAAATAAGAAGCGTCCATTTACATCCACCCGTTTGTCCGTAAGAGTCCAGGGTATCCGGTTGGAAATTAAAATGGACACCCCTTTAGATTTTGATGTTTGATTATGTGCGTGGTATGCACAAGGGAAAAATCTGTTGTGGAGAAACTGAAGTCCGCCCGTCTTGAAATGTGTTTCCTGCACAAATGCGGGAAATGCGGGACCGCTTAAGCTCGTTAAGGAGCATCTTCCATTTCTCCGGGACATTGAGTCCTTTTGCGTTTATGGAGGTTATCCTTGTTTCCTCCATCTTGGGAGAGAGAGAGACAAAAAAAAAAACCCTATCCCTCCTCCCTCCCCAAGTAATCCACTAACCCCCCCCTTTTATTGACCCCTCAGGGAGGCACCCACCTCTGAACCTCTAAGCTTACAGTTCATGTGGGTGCAGGCCTAATTAGGGATTTGGTTTGAATCTGCTGAAGTGCTCCACACCTATTCCCTTCCTCCCAACCTACCCCGATCCACCTTAATCCCCATCTCCACTTACCCAACTCAGTCTATCTCAAGGGAGGACATTAAATATAAGTATTTCCCTAACATTATTTCTTGTCTTTTTCCCTTCTTTTTCTTCTCTTCCTTCCCTCTTCCTCCTCCTTCTTTTTATCATATTAATTATTTATTGACAGGCATCTCAAGATTTGCTTCTCACCCCTTTATCCCCACCACTTTTTCTCCCCCCTTCACTCCCCTTTCTGTTTCTATTCCTAATTGCTTTCTTTCCCACCTCTCCTCCCCCTACTCCACCCTCCTCTATCTCCCCCCCTTCCTTTTAAGCCCACTTCTCTATTTCCAATGATGGTAATCCATTCTATTTAATACTAACCCTTGTTTCCTTACTGAGGCCTCTGTCCCCCGCTTCTATATAACTTTTACTAGATCTAACCCAGCATGTGTACGTGCTTAAAAAATTTTATGGTGAAATAATTCAATCCCCTACCCCTCCCTCCACCTCCACCACCAAAGATACCTCTCTTGTTCCCCCCTATGTTTCCCCTTTCCCTTTTCCTATTTCTTTCCCCTTTTCCCTTTTCCCCCCTTTCTCCTCCCTCCCCCTCCCAATCCCCCCCCCACCTGCCCTCCCCTCCTCCGTCCCTCCCCCCTTTGTGTTAACCATACACCCACAATGTGTCCATGTTGTATTGAAAATATTTTATTTTTCTTTTCTACCCGTATATAAGTAGTCTATACATATATGTCCTTCTTGTGCTAAAATGTGAAATAGTTTGTAAGCACACCACATGCTTTGGTGGTTCTGCCCTATCACCGGGCAAGGCTTCTACCCCTCTTTGAGTATTCCCTGAGTCTAATTATTGGGGGGAGATTGTATAAAGAGGGGCCCCAAAGGGCCTATTTTCTTTAGGGGTCCATTCTCTATTATCTATTAAATTATCTTCACCATTGTCTCTCCCTCACCATTTCTAACCCCCCCCCCATTTCTATACCCCCTAGATCTAATTCTCCTCCCACTAATCTACCTTAGTTCCCAAGCCATCCCCTGTTTCACAATACCTTTATGAGGAGGACATCATTATCTTCCCTCTTCTCCAGATTACATCTGAACTGATTATACTTAAACTCATTCCTTCGGACCAATCAATTTACCTCAGAAGTCTTAATTCAGACACCTCCCCAAAGAAAAAAGAGAGAGAAAACTCCCCCCCGTGCCATTTTATGGGTGCCCATCTAATTTATGGTACCAATGTGTGTATATCCCTGTAATTGAAAAAAAATAAAAATTATATAATAAAAATAAATCTAAACCACAGTACATTATTATAGCTTATTATACCATCTATATCATTTTTAGTGCTTAAATACCAATACCAAAACACAACCGTGAAACCCCCCGCCCCACACCCTAGGTGAAACAAAACTGATCAAACAAACCACACCAAAAAAAAAAAAAACCCCGGGGGGAGTCCAGAGCCACAGCCACTACCATCCATTCTAACCTGGTAAATCTTTCCCAGGGTTAAATAAATACCTCCTCTGGTGTCACAGCTAGCCCTATAGGGAGAGGAGAGGTGAAAGGAAGAGAGGACGAAAAAAAAAAAAAAAGTCCCAACTAAAGTTCGGGGGGGGGGGGGGCAAAGTCCATTCAGGGGAGTGAGGGGCCCTTCCGATCTCCCCCCATATCTCCCCATAGATTAGGGGGGGTGCTATCTTGCTTCCCTATCGCCGTCTGGGACATTAAGTCTTCTTCTTCCCCCTAAGGGGTCCGAATTCCTCAGGGGTCCTATTATAGGTTGTAACCAGTTCGGAATCGGAAAGGCCTCCACCCCTAGGAAGGAAAATAAGTCTGGGAGCTCTACCGGGTGTCGCAAGGTAAATGTCAGAGTTTTTCTTTATCGTCAGCGAAATTGGATAGCCCCAACGATAAGTCCCCCCCCAGTAACTTAATTTTATCCAAGAGCGGTCACAGCATTGCCCTTCGCTGCAGGGTGGTGCGTGATAAATCTGGTAGTATTTTCACCATAGCTCCATCTTGCTCTATGTCTCCCGCCTCCCATGCCTTACAGCTTATTAACTCTTTATGCGAGAAGCGGTGGAATCGGCATATGACATCCCTTGGTCTGTTCACATTTACTGAAGGGGGGCCCAGAGCTCTATGAACTCTCTCAAATTCCATACCCTGGGGAGGGGGGGTATCGCTAACTGTTGGCATATTGCTAAGACCGTAGTCTCCAGCACGTCCCGTCCTATAGCTTCAGGGATCCCCCTAAACCGAAAATTCTGGCGGCGATTACGGTCTTCAAATTCTTCCAACTGTAACTGCATAATAGAGACCTGTGAGGTTTGTGCGTTCTGTACCTGTTCCAGGTGCTGTACATGATTCTCAAGGGAAACCATCAATTCCTCCTTACACTTGAGTCTTTCTGATAGGTGCTGTACCTCTGTTTGAACCAGCTTCATTTCCTACCGGTGCATCTCTTCTAAGCGTGTCACCATTGACTCTATATCAGCTCGGGTCGGTAGCGCCTGTAGGAGCGTTCTTAGATCCAGGTCTCCAGAGGGCAGAGGAATCTCTCCTGAATGTTCCTGGGGGGTCGGTTGCTGCCCCCCTGCATTCTCAATCTATGTTCCCCGATCCATGCCTGACTGAACCGGCGGGGAAGGCAGAGCACGCTCTACCAACTCGCTAGTCCCCTCTTTAGCCTGCTCACACACATGCTTGTTGTGTACCTCCCCGCCTGCTGCCGTCTTCCGTGGCTCTGCTGTTTGTCTCCTAGACACTGCGGCTCATGTTCGGGGAAAGAAGATCTCTATCTCTGGTTGTACACCCCTGTTCTGCAGCTTCTTCTCCCTCCTCTTCATCCCCGGATAAGCGCCGCATCAATAGCCAGGTTCACAGGGCTTCCCAGGGCTATGAAAGCTTCATCAATCACCGGGTGGCTGGGTGGAAGGTCGGAGCTGTACGAGCGCGTGTTACTCCCTATTCCGCCATTTCCAAACCCCGCCCCTCCCCCCTCCCCCCTCCCCTGTTCTTACATTACCCTGTTCCGCTCCCATTGGGTCTGCTAGTGTGGTAGTAATTTCAGCTGGGTCACTTAAATTGTCTCCTGAGATCTCTCCCTGTTTGTGTATTGTCTGACTTGGTCTGTCCTTTAAGACAGCAAATGATCCCATCCCCTTTTCTGTTGGGGGTGTCACCCAGCTTTGGTAGTCCCTCTTTACCCCCTTTAGGGTCACTACCACACCAGCTCTCCTCCATACCTCTTGGGGTCTGCGCACTACCCCTCTGCTCCGGCTCCATGTTCCCATTATTTATTCCTCCGCTCATCTCCTTCAGGCCTCCGGCTGCCTCTCCCACACATAGATGGGCTCTGGATCTGCGGGCTATGAACATGTGTGGTGTGCTGTATAAACGGCGAGCCGTGGCCGACTTTCCCTTGAGGTCCGCCAGTTTCTGGGCTCCCGTATCGACAGGCTGCCGCTCCTCCGGTATTTTCTCCTCTCTGCGGCGTCATGTATGCTCTCAATCCACCAACCATGTTCCTGCTTTCTCCTCCGGCCGGTTGGTGAGCTGCACGCCTACGGGTTGTCATGCTTATCTCACCGCTGCTCTCTGCTCTAAGCTATCTCTCCACTGTGATCTGTGGGCTGCTGGCAGTGCTGGTGTTACTGACTACTGTGATCCATTAGTATAATCAGAAGCAGCTTTCTCTCTGTGTGGTCCGGGTGTGTGAAGGAGCTCTCACCTCACACGTCTGCTCCTCTCATCCTCAGCTGTCTATAAGGGGTGTGGTGTATAATTTAGTTAATATGTAAAGTATAAAGAAAAAGGCAATTTATTCTTAAATATCTATATACAGTGGTAAATATAAATCACCAATGTCGTAGAAAAATGGCTGTATGCTATGCACACAGCCATATCTCCTGTGCTAATAAGCACCCATTTTTATCTTAATGATATACCGTACCTTTTGATCGCATGTCTCGCCTCTGGTTCCCCATTCCCCAGTAAACAGACATCAACACATTCTTGCGTTCTCATCTCAGCATCTCTGCCTCCCTCAGCCGTGAGTCTGCTTTTATTTACATATCAACAGGAAGTCCCAACTTGAGGGTTGTGCCTCCAACAGCCAAACGCCTCCTACAAAGTTTGTGACCTCACAGGAAATGAACAATACAGAGGAAATTACCATATAAGGATTTAACAACACAGGGAAATGCAACAACCAATGAACACTGACTACAGGAGTCTTATAGGTGTGTCTGAGCAGAGACAGGGTGCATGCATGCTTTTAGAAGCCACATAGCTTTCAAACATTGACTCTGTTTCCAACCAGAACAACCCAAAAGACTCCCGTACTTCCATTGATAGAAATCCCTATTATACATTGTTCCAGAGAACAACGTATACCTGGATTATTCTACTGTCTTTGTGGACGAGAGATTATTGGCAGGTGTACACTCACTGGGCCACAAATATGTTGATCAGGCACACAGGGGCAACATGAGCGCACACTCGTTAAACCGATAATGTCTTTGCAGAGCAAACACACCCCCACCAGACGATCGTTCTGTGCATCGCACAGGGGCCCTTAGCTGGCGAACATGTCCCCACTCCACAAATATTTCTCTACATCCCCAAAGAGCTTTTCACTACCAAACGGATCTTAACCAGCGTCAGTCTGCCCCAGTCAGCTCTTTAGAGCGGCCTGCGAGAGAACGGACACTGGGAGACTCTTATGACAATACATTAAAATACATCTTCATAAAATTTTCCACAACACCAACTATCTGGTTAGGGAGCAAAATCTCTAATCCACTCTGAGAATAACAGACAAAAGAGATATACTGTATACACTATTAGAGGTTGAATCTGGTAAATATCATCGAACTCAGATGAAATTTTTTATTTAGAGGAAAAAAAAAAAATTAAAGACTATTTTGCCAATTTTCAGAGAGAATTGTAATAGATTATATGATGACCACACAAAAACAATGTCTTCTATAAAAAATAATGTAATTTTAAGAACATTCGTGATTTTCTAATCGTTAGTGGTGTCAAATCAACGTTTTTTTTTTACCACAGTGATGGGAAAATTTGAAGGAGCAGAATAGAAAACTTCTTGGTCAAAGGAATTTTCAGACAGTGTATGTGGTTCTCGTTCAGAAATTACATTAATTTTAAAACTGAATGTTAAAGCAAGTGAAATTTAAAAAAAAAAACGATACGTGTATGGCCAGCATAAGGCTCGGTTCACACCTATGCAGTTTGCTTTTGATCTGTTTCTACGCTGCTTTTCGCTGTGCGTTTTGCATTTTTGCACACACGATTTTGCTGCGATTTGCGTTTTTGCTTTTTTTAATGCTTCTTTTGGCCAATTTGTTGGGCAGATTAAAAAACGCAAATTGCGGCAAAAACACATTACATGCTTTTCTGCAGCTTCGCCATTGAAGTCTATTGAACCAAAAAAAAAAAGCGTTTAGCACTAAAAAAAAGTCCTTGACCCTTTTCAAATACGCAGCAGCTGAAAAAAGCATACATCTGAATGTGTCCCATAGGAAACCATGTGAAATGAACTGTAGTGCGATTCTGCAAAAAGCACCAAAAACGCATAGATGTGAACCAGGCCTAAGACGTTCAGTAACAGAAGCAGCATGCTTCTTCTTTTTTTTTTTTTTTTGTATCACCTGTCATCATGGGGTTAAAAAAAACTAGAATTAGCCCTTTATAGTACAAAAAGTGCAGATAATCGCTACTATAAAGGGTTAATTTACACTGTGAAACAGTGAAAGTAATAGTATATTACTTATATATAATAATAAATACACCCAGAACTAGGATATATGGGCATTTTAACTAGGAGCCAGAGATGAAGGGGGAAGGGAGATATAAATCTTTTATATGAAAGTAGTACTAAAAGCTGAGACTTTTTTTTTTCATGGATATGAATCATTTTTAAATATAATACACAATACTGGTAAACTTTTACTTTAAATGTAATTGTAATGCCTCCAGTCAGCTGCCACCTTCTCTGGGTTCAGATGCTGATCTTCCCTGCACACAGTCTTTAAAGTATTTTTTTTAAAAAACAACAAACATGTTCTACTTACTTGCTCTGTGTAATGGTTTTACACAGAGCAGCCCTGATTCTCCTCTTCTGGGGCCCCCCACCGACGCTTCTGGCTCCTCCTGCCTTCAGAGTGCTCCAATAGCAAGCTGCAAAATATAGTATAGAGTGCCCCTATAGCAAGGTAAAAAAAAAACTTATGACTTTTTATAACCACTCCCTTCCTGCCCAGGACTACACGGCCCATGAGGCATTGCTTCTTACACATTCACAAGTTCTCGGGCACTTACTGACATTTATGGATGGTGTACTGAGCTGTTTGTTTGCTGCACTATTTCCTGATATTTAAACAAATAATGCATTCTATATGTAAGCCAACTAATCAGCTGACCGATTAATCGACTATGAAAATAATTGACCACTATATTCATAATCGATTAGTTGTGGCTTAATCGATTAGTTGTTTCGGCCCTAATAGGATTGTATAATTGTATTTTATTTTTTTTCCTTTTATTGGTTGAACTAGATAGACTTGTCTTTTTTTCAACCAGACTGTGTAAAAAAAAAAAAGTGGGCCAATTTCCATAACGGTGTTCTCTGAATGGGAAACTACAAGTGCCAACACCCTTTGCTGCTGTCAGCTTGTAGTTCTCAATGAACTACCATTGCACTGTTAAGTCTAAGGTACGAGCAGACAGATACACTGACCAGTCTGCAGGAGTCCTGCATAGCACCCATGATATGCTGATCATGGGTGCAATGCTTTACAGGCTCCTAGTAAAAAATAAATAAATAATAAATTCATATTTTTTTAACCTGCAAAATGATGTGCAATTATTTTTGTTTGTTTTTTAAAGGTGAATTGATCACTTAATAGAGAGGGGAATTTATTTATCCGGGCAATCCCACCGGGGGGGGGGGGGGGGGGTCGACAGTTGCTTGCTCCATATGTACCCAGAGCTTCCAACCATGTACTACACAACAATTAACCACCCGAGCCAGTTGGGTGGCCTCTTGGTACTTCACTGGGTCACAAAACCCTGTGCCCCCTCTTGCTTTGGGCAAAGAGAGAATGGACTGCCAAAGTTTTGCTGGCTTATTTGCCAATATGAATTTCAAGAAGTTGGTCTGCAGCCTATTCAGGAACCCCAGGGGGAGTTTTATCTGAAGGGCTTGGAGTAAATGGATAAGTCTAGGCATGATATTTATCTTCAAAATATTTATTGGCATCCTGGACGCTATATGTACCATTGAGCCTTCTCCTGCTTATCTCCCTGGAAAAGGCAGAGGGAGGGTCACCCAGATTGTATAGGGAAGTATAGTAGTCCAGGAAGGCCCATGCAAACACAGGAGTAGAGGAGACTAGGGTATTCTCACAGTTTTTCACCTGTGGAAAAATAAGTTCTCTCTCTGGTCACACTCAAGGCAGTAGCCAACATTCTAATATTTGTAGAACACTTTCCTGCCCTGAACCAGTTTGGCCTTAGCTTTGTCAATGGGTATGGAATCGTCTATCTGGAAGGAAAGCAGTTTCTTCCTATGTGTCCCCAAACTAATCTGTATGCCCCTCGATACACAGTTGTGCATTTTCCCAAGCTTGAGAGGGGAATCCAGTTCCTGCTAGACTCATTTAGTTTCCAGTGCCATTCCCTTTGTAGGCATTCACCAAGCTCCAAGTGCGTGGGGGCATGGTCTGACAAAGTAAAGGAGCAGATGGTGGCTGAAGAAAGATAAGGGAGGGCACTCTGCACGATAAAGAGGTAATCAATTCTTATATACGTCTTGTGTTTGGGTGACTAGAAAGTATAGTCTCTGTCTCGGGTATGAAGAGTCCTTCAACTATCTAGTAGTTGATGGTTATGAAGTAAGGCGTTACCTTTTTCCAAATTACAGAAAGGCTAAGTGGAAGACCCCCTTTGCCCTTTGATGTGTCCAGTAAAGAGTTTAGGGATAGATTGCAGTCACCACCCACTATAAGGATGCCAACTTTATGTTGGTCAACCTGGGACAAGCATGCTTCTAGACCTGATCCTCGGTCCTCAAGTATAGATTGACTAAGGTTACTCTTTGCCCACAAAGTAGGCCCTTCACAATTAGTAGACGGCTCTCATCATCTGAGATCACCTGGTGTTCCGTCCAAGGAACCTGTTTGGAAAGGAAGATAGATACCCCATTTTTTTACTTAGAAGTTTGGGAGGAGCTGTGGCACACCGTCGGGAATATATAGTTTCCTAATTTTAGAATCTTGTCTTTATGAAAATGTGTCTCCTGAAGTTATAAGGTTTTTACTGTCATCTTAAACTGGAAAAATGATAGAATAAAATGTATACTTTTTAGTTACAGTAAGAGTACTTTTTGTTAAAAACAAACAAAAAACAAATACTGGTTAAAATAGAATAGGCTTTCAGTAAAGTTTGTTTCTTGGAATACATTACATTAATTAGGAGCTTAGGACTCCATGCACACTAGTGTTTTTTTAAGCTTCCAGAAGCTGTTATAAATAAATAGTGTTATCCTCAGCCCCGGTTCACACAGGGGCGACTTGTCAGGCTACTTAGCTGCCTGACAAGTTGCGTCCCGTTCTGTACTACGGAACCATTCTAATAGGAGCGACGCAAGTCGCTCCGACTTAGAAAAAGGTTCCTGTACTATTTTTGGGGCGACTTCAGGCGCCTTGCATTGACTTCTATACAGAAGTCGTTTTGAAAGTTGCCACTCAAGTTGTGTGCAGGTCGCCTCGGTGAGTCGGCCTGCAAGTCATGTTGCCCCTGTGTGAACCAGCGGTAAGTGTCCATGCACACTGCTTTAGGCTATGAGCATTTTTTGAGCTTCAGCATCTAAGAGCAGAAAACAAATTTATTTTTGTAGAGTTTTTTGGAGTGTTTTTCCAGCAGAAAAAAACGCAGATGGCTCACTGCTTCTAAATGGTACTAAAATGCTTTTTTTTTTTTTTTTTTTTCTTTGTTCTTGTACTGCAAAAATGCTTATAAAATGCTAATGCTCCTAAAAAGCTACTAAATGCTACTAGAAGCTGGCACAAAATGCTATTATCAGCGTTTTTCATCCAACCTTTTTTTTCTAGCTTTTTTGAGCTTATGAAAAATGCTAGTGTGCATGCAGCCTTAAGCTGGATACACACTATACAACTTTCTTTAGATTTTTTCCTTTGGATTTACCAAAACCGTATAGTATGAGGTCAAACCTAAACACTTTCAATTTGTTTGCAGTCAGACAGGCCCTTGTACTATATAGTAGAAGGTAAATCTAAGGAAAATCTAACAACAAAAGTTATATAGTGTGTATCCAGCTTTTTAGTCTTTAACCATTATTTTATATATGTAGCTACTTTCAGGTGATTGGACAATGGCAAAAAAAACCTGTGCCTTGTACTATACTCCAAGAAATGGATTTTACTGGTAAGTCAAAAATCCTATTTTCCATTTACAATTGTTATTGACTAGAGAATGCTTTGAAGAACATGTTTTTTCTTGTATGTGGACATGATATAATATTTTTTTGTGACCTTCATATAATGAAAGCCTGCTGATGTTACCAATGAACAACTTTGGCTTCTTACCAATTCTACACTTGTGAAGTGATTTTTGTTCTATATCTCAATGCAAAAAAAAGGAAAAAAATATTGTTCCAAAAAATAAAACTAGTCTGCAGTTGAGACTGTTATCTTTATTGCAGTCTAAGTACTTCTGTATGCAATAACCATAATATTCTACATGTATATATTTCACAAATTATTGCATATTATTTACTTGTGACTATATTACTTTTTCCTCTAGGTAATTTATATAGTGATTATCATGGGCCTTTCCTTCTCTGACAAAATCATCTTGGCTCCTATGGTTCGTGTGGGAACCCTGCCCATGCGCCTTCTTGCTCTAGATTATGGTGCAGACATTGTTTACTGTGAGGTAAGATAATTCATACAAAAGGACTTGCTTAAATTGTATCTAATACCAAAAATTTTGGAAAAAAAGCCCACGCTTTTCAATTATAAAATTTTGCAAATAAATCTTTCTTCTTAAATTTAGGCCAAATGTAGTCTGCTACATTTCTTTGGTAAAAATAGCTTCACAGGTTGCCACTGGAGTCCTCTTCCACTCCTCCATGACGACATGGAGCTGGTGGATGTTAGAGACCTTGTGCTCCTCCACCTTCCGTTTGAGGATGCCCCACAGATGCTCAATAGGGTTTAGGTCTGGAGACATGCTTGGCCAGTCCATCACCTTTACCCTCAGCTTCATTAGCAAGGCAGTGGTCATCTTTGAGGTGTATTTGGGGTCTTTATCATGTTGGAATACTGCCCTGCGGCCCAGTCTCGGAAGGGAGGGGATCATGCCCTGCTTCAGTATGTCACAGTACATGTTGGCATTTATGGTTCCCTCAATGAACTGTAACCCCCCTATTCCTGGCAGCACTCATGCAGCCCCAGCCCCAGACCATGACACTCCAACCACCATGCTTGACTGTAGGCAAGACACACTTGTCTTTATACTCCTCACCTGGTTGCTGCCACACACGCTTGACACCATCTGAACCAAATAAGTTTATCTTGGTCTCATTAGACCACAGGACATGGTTCCAGTAATCCATCTCCTTAGTCTGCTTGTCTTCAGCAAACTGTTTGCGGGCTTTCTTGTGCATCATCTTTAGAAGAGGTTTCCTTCTGGGATGACAGCCATGCAGACCAATTTGATGCAGTGTGTGGCCTATGGTCTGAGCACTGACAGGCTGACCCCCGGTCCTTCAATCTCTGTAGCAGTGCTGGCAGCACTCTACGTCTATTTCCCAAAGACAACTTCTGGATATGACGCTGAGCACGTGCACGCAACTTCTTTTTTGTTGACTATGGCAAAGCCTGTTCTGAGTGGAACCTGTCCTGTTAAACCGCTGTATGGTCTTGGCCACCGTGCTGCAGCTCAGTTTCAGGGTCTTGGCAATCTTCTTATAGCCTTTATGTAGAGCAGCAATTATTTTTTCAGTGACCAGTATGAGAGAGTGAGAGTGATAACACCAAATTTAACACACCTGCTCCCCATTCATACATGAGACCTTGTAACACTAACAAGTCACATGACATTGGGGAGGGGAAATGTCTAATTGGGCCAAAGGTGGAGGAGCGCAAGGTCTCGAACATCCACCAGATCCGTGATGTTGTCATGGAGGAGTGGAAGAGAACTCCAGTGGCAACCTGTGACTCTCTGGTGAACTCCATGCCCAAGAGGGTTAAGGCAGTGCTGGAAAATAATGGTGGGCACACAAAATATTGACACTTTGGGCTCAATTTGGACATTTTCATTTAGGGGTGTACTCAATTTTTGTTGCCAGTAGTTTAGACATTGATAGCTGTGTGTTGAGTTATTTTGAGGGAACAGCAAATTTGCGCTGTTATCCAAGCTGTACACTCACTTCTTTACATTGTAGCAAAGTGTCATATCTTCAGTGTTGTACAGGAATAGATATAATAGAATATTTACAAAAATGTGAGCAGTGTACTCACTTTTGAGTTACTGTATGATGTGTGTGTGTGTGTGTGTGTGTGTATATATGTGTGTGTATATGTATATGTATATACCTGGCTTTCCAGGTTATATGTGTCATTTTTAGGAGTGTCAACCAGTTCCCTTTGATGACTGTGTAAACCACCTTTAAGTCCAAATATCTGTAATGGTTGACTGGCTAGCATTTGGTTCCGCTCCTTAATCTGACCATGCATCTGTATAATCTGGGCAATGGGCTGAGTGACGTTGAGCCTCTGACTTCTTAGTCAACACAGGCATTGAATTTTAAATTCAATAAGAATTTTGATTTTCTTTTTTATTAAAGTGATACTAAAGGTTAAATAAAACAAAAAATAAACCTCTCTTAATTACCTGCTCTGTGCATTGGTTTTGCACAGAGCAGCCCTGATCCTCCTATTCTCAGTCCCCCATCGGCCCTCCTGGCACCTCTTCTTCTCTGAGTGCCCCCATGGCAAGCCGCTTGCTATGGTGGCACTTATGTTTACTCACTCCATAAGACACACAGAACAAGGCTTGGCCCCAACCCTGCTCCCTCCTCAATGGCTGTGATTGACAGCAGTGGTAAAAAGGTAAAAACCTGCATACTGCAGGTTTTTTACGCATGATGGTAAAAAGACCTTCAACCTTTAAAACCACTTTAAATCACCTGGACTATATTATTGACTGCTTGGGATTGCTAAATTGTCAGGTAATTTTAGGATTGGAAAATTAATATGGGGATTGTGGAGAGGGAAACCACCATAGAGAGAGTAAGTCTCCAATTATACAGTAGGGACGGAAAACATTCAGACCCCCCTAAATTTTTCACTCTGTTATATATATATTATATATTTTTTTCCGCATTAATGTACACACAGCACCCCATATTGACAGAAAAACACAGAATTGTTGACATTTTTGCAGATTTAAAAAAAAAAAAAACTGAAATATCACATGGTCCTAAGTATTCAGACCCTTTGCTGTGACACTCATATACTTAACTCAGTTGCTGTCCATTTCTTCTGATCATCCTTGAGATGGTTCTACACCTTCATTTGAGTCCAGCTGTGTTTGATTATACTGATTGCACTTGATTAGGAAAGCCACACACCTGTCTATATAAGACCTTACAGCTCACAGTGCATGTCAGAGCAAATGAGAATCATGAGGTCAAAGGAACTGCCTGAAGAGCTCAGAGACACAAATGTGGCAAGACACAGATCTGGCCAAGGTTACAAAAAAATTTCTGCTGCACTTAATGTTCTTAGGACAGCACAGTGGCCTCCATAATCCTTAAATGGAAGACGTTTGGGACAACCAGAACCCATCCTAGAGCTGGCCATCCGGCCAAACTGAGCTATCGAGGGAGAAGAGCCTTTGTGAGAGGTAAAGAAGAACCCAAAGATCACTGTGGCTGAGCTCCAGAGATGCAGTCGGGAGATAGGAGAAAGTTGTAGAAAGTCAACTATCACTGCAGCCCTCCACCAGTCGGAGCTTTATGGCAGAGTGGCCCGGCGGAAGCCTCTCCTCTGTGCAAGACACATAAAGCCTGCATAGAGTTTGCTAAAAAACACCTGAAGGACTCTAAGATGGTGAGAAATAAGATTCTGTGGTCTGATGAGACCAAGATAGAACATTTTGGCCTTAATTCTAAGCGGTATGTGTGGAGAAAACCAGGCAATGCTCATCACCTTTCCAATACAGTCCCAACAGTGAAGCATGGTGGTGGCAGCAGCATCATGCTGTGGGGGTGTTTTTCAGCTGCAGGGACAGGACGACTGGTTGCAATCGAGGGAAAGATGAATACGGCCAAGTACAGGGATATCCTGGATAAAAACCTTCTCCAAAGCACTCAGGACCTCAGACTGGGCCGAAGGTTTACCTTCCAACAAGACAATGACCCTAAGCACACAGCTAAAATAACGAAGGAGTGGCTTCACAACAACTCCGTGACTGTTCTTGAATGGCCCAGCCAGAGCCCTGACTTAAACCCAATTGAGCATCTCTGGAGAGACCTAAAAATGGCTGTCCCCCAGCGTTTACCATCCAACCTGACAGAACTGGAGAGGATCTGCAAGGAGGAATGGCAGAGGATCCCCAAATCCAGGTGTGAAAAACTTGTTGCATCTTTCCCAAAAAGACTCATGGCTGTATTAGATCAAAAGGGTGCTTCTACTAAATACCGAGCAAAGGGTCTGAATATTTAGGAACATGTGATATTTCAGTTTTTCTTTTTTAATAAATCTGCAAAAATGTCAACAATTCTGTGTTTTTCTGTCAATATGGGGTGCTGTGTGTACATTAATGAGGAAAAAAAAAGAACTTAAATGATTTTAGTTAATGGCTGCAATATAACAAAGAGTGAAAAATTTAAAGGGGTCTGAATACTTTCCGTCCCCACTGTATGTTGCCAACATTCCTAGGATTTATATAGAAGGACAAGAAAAGTACCCCTGGTACTTTATGGGCAGACTACAATGAACAATATAATAATAAAAAAAAAAATTAACAGAGTTTATTTAAATATTAAAATTTTGTTGGTGCAAACATCACCATAGAAGTACAAAATAATAAATAATAATAAATGCAAAATACATTATACCAAAGCTCATAAAGAGCTGACGAATGACGAAGTCGCTTCTCATTAAGCCCCGGGGGGGAACTTTTCTTGTCCTTCTATATTAATATGGGGAAGCCCAGGATCACCAGAACATAATCTTTTATTTGTTCAAACAGCAGGCAAACAAGGTAGGTTTTCTTCAGCATAAAACAAACAAAATAGTCCTTGGGCTCCATGCACACTGCATCTCAAAGAAGCTGCTCCTACAGGCTTTTGAGCTTTTTTGAGCACTCATTTTTTTTCTGCCTGGAAACCCCCTTTCATGTTTGCCAATGTGTCCATGCACACTATGGCTTTTTCAGGAGTTTACAGGCATATGCTCTTAAAGGCAGGAAAAACCCCCACCAAACATGTGTTTTTGAGAGGCGTTTTCAAGCATTAAAAACGCCTAAGTGCCCTAAAATGTACACACGATAAATATATGCATAAAAATGTTATTACTAGATTTCTATAAACATCAAAGGGTAGCTGTAAGTCATGTTTGAATTATGCAATCACATTAGGTGCTCAAAGTGGTCACCATTAGCATCCTGACACTTTTGACAAACTACTGCATAAAAAACATTGACTACAGTGTCTACAGGAATTGCTCTGTATGATGTTTCAATTTCTTTCCGTAGTGCAGTCACTGTAGTTTGCTTTCTATGGTACACCACATCGTTTAGTGTTCCCCACAGACAGAAATTGAGGGTTGTTAACTAATGACTGTGCCTTCAAAAAAGAATGGTCCAGTTAAACCCCTGGATGACACAATACCATTTTAAATGGTCTTGTGTTGCTCGAAAGTGAAGCGTACCACATCCATTTTCTTTGACTCTCTCCTGGCGGTCACATAATGACCTCAATAATGGTTCGACTACTGACATCTTTAGGGGAAACATAACACTGTCATAATTCAATTTTTTTTTGGGTGGGCCCCTGTGTGTGTGTGTGTGTGTATATATGTATATGTGTGTATCTATATATATATATATATATATATATATATATATATATATATATATATATATATATATATATATATATATAGTGTGTGTATGTATTTTTATATATATATATAGTGGAGACGGAAAGTATTCAGACCCCCTTAAATTTTTCACTCTTTGTTATATTGCAGCCATTTGCTAAAATCCTTTAAGTTACTTTTTTTTCCCCTCATTAATGCACACACAGCACCTCATATTGACATAAAAACACAGAATTGTTGACATTTTTGCAGATTTATTCAAAAAGAAAAATTAAAATATCACATGGTCCTAAGTATTCAGACCCTTCGCTCAGTATTTAGTAGAAGCACCCTTTTGATCTAATACAGCCATGAGTCTTTTTGGGAAAGATGCAACAAGTTTTTCACACCTGGATTTGGGGATCTTCTGCCATTCCTCCTTGCAGATCCTCTCCAGGTTCTGTTAGGTTGGATGGTTAAGGTTGGTGGACAGCCATTTTTAGGTCTCTCCAGAGATGCCCAATTGGGTTTAAGTCAGGGCTCTGGCTGGGCCATTCAAGAACAGTCATGGAGTTGTTGTGAAGCCACTCCTTCGTTATTTTAGCTGTGTGCTTAGGGTCACTGTCTTGTTGGAAGGTAAACCTTCGGCCCAGTCTGAGGTCCTGAGCACTCTGGAGAAGGTTTTCGTCTAGGATATCCCTGTACTTGGCCGCATTCATCTTTCCCTCGATTGCAACCAGTCGTCCTGTCCCTGCAGCTGAAAAACACCCCAACAGCATGATGCTGCCACCACCATGCTTCACTGTTGGGATTGTATTGGACAGGTGATGAGCAGTGCCTGGTTTTCTCCACACATACCGCTTAGAATTAAGACCAAAAAGTTCATAGAATCTTATTACTCACAATCTTGGAGTCCTTCAGGTGTTTTTTTTTTAGCAAACTCCATGCAGGCTTTCATGTGTCTTGCACTGAGGAGAGGCTTCCGTCGGGCCACTCTACCATAAAGCCCTGACTGGTGGAGGGCTGCAGTGATGGTTGACTTTCTACAACTTTCTCCCATCTCCCAGCTGCATCTCTGGAGTTCAGCCACAGTGATCTTTGGGTTCTTCTTTACCTCTCTCACCAAAGCTCTTCTCCCCCGATAGCTCAGTTTGGCCGGACGGCCAGCTCTGGAAAGGGTTCTGGTCATCCCAAACGTCTTCCTTAAGTGCAGCAGAAATTTTTTTGTAATCTTGGCCAGATCTGTGCCTTGCCACATTTGTGCCTCTGAGCTCTTCAGGCAGTTCCTTTGACGTCATGATTCTCATTTGCTCTGACATGCACTGTGAGCTGTAAGTTCTTATATAGACAGGTGTGTGGCTTTCCTAATCAAGTCCAATCAGTATAATCAAACACAGCTGGACTCAAATGAAGGTGTAGAACCATCTCAAGGATGATCAGAAGAAATGGACAGCACCTGAGTTAAATATATGAGTGTCACAGCAAAGGGTCTGAATACTTAGGACCATGTGATATTTCAGTTTTTCTTTTTTAATAAATCTGCAAAAATGTTAACAATTCTGTGTTTTTCTGTCAATATGGGGTGCTGTGTGTACATAAATGAGGGAAAAAAAATTTACCTAAAGGATTTTAGCAAATGGCTGCAATATAACAAAGAGTGAAAAATTTAAGGGGGTCTGAATACTTTCCGTCCCCTGTGTATATGTATATATGTATGTGTATGTATATGTGTGTGTATATATGTATATATATATATATATATATATATATATATATATATATATATATATATATATATATATATATATACGCACAACCTATGTGTATGTACAGTGAATATAAAAAGTCCACACACCCCTGTTAAAATGTCATGTTTCTGTGATGTAAAAAAATGAAACGAAGATAAATCATTTTCAGAGCTTTTTCCACCTTTTAATGTGACCTATAAACTGTACAACTCAGTTGAACAACAAATTGAAATCTTTTAGGTGGAGGGAAGTAAAAATAATATAATATGGTTGCTCAGCCTTAAACTAATACTTTTTTGAAGTACCTATTTTTTTTTTTTTTACAGCACTCAGTCTTTTTGGGTATGAGTTTATCAGCATGACACATCTTAACTTGCCAATATTTTCCCACTCTTCTTTGCAGAAACACTTCAAATCTGTCAGATTGCTAGGGCGTCGCCTGTGCACAGCCCTTTTCAGATCATCCCACAGATTTTCCATCCGATTCAGATCTGGGCTCTGGCTGGGTTATTCCAAAACTTAAACCACTTAAGGACCTCCCGCCATCATTATACGTCGGTACTTTGACGTTAAATACTGGGGTTATGGCAGCAGATAGCTGCCATATTGTATGTGATTAAATAACAAGCAATGGCGCCAAAAATATATGTAATGTGCGTGCAAGCAATGTGAGTTCAGCTGCCCTTTTTCAAGTAAATATACCACCTTGTGAATTAAGTACAGGAAATAAAAAGTTTGGCGCTAACTCAAAAACCTTAAAAAAATAACAGCTCTCTAAAAATATAAAAATTGTGACAGTCCAAGTGTTGAGTAATTTCTCATGAGACAGTTCATATCATTGCAGAAATGTTACACCGTCACCACACCTTGTGATTCCACTCCCTATAGGAATTGCACTCACTGGACTCCTAATTATCAATCACCTTAGTGGATCAATCCAGCTTTATCTCAGCAACTACAGGACATCAGCGTGCGATTTCAGTAACGATCAAATCGACAGAGATATGGCGACCTGATCCTGAACATTCCAGACTGCACACACCCGCAATCCTCTTTTCTTTATTGCACATCACGGGACACAGAGCAGCATAATAATGACTAATTGGGTTATACGCTACCTTTAGGTGATTGGACACTGGCAACCAATAGTAAGACGGTTCCTCCCATATAACCCCTCCTATACAGGAAGTACCTCAGTTTTTTCGCCAGTGTCTTGAAGGTGATGGTCATGGCTGTTGAAATTCTTCAAATAATGTCCCAGTGAGGATGTTATAATTGGATCCATTCGGATGGCATAAGAAAGCTAAAGTGGATGGTACCCGAGCCTCGGTTTCAAGAGCGTGGTTTTGCTTGTAATGTGTCCTATATGGCACTGGACCCTTGTTAAATTGGTATTCCTGGTCATAATTTGCCCAAGGTAAACCAGAAGGGTGCTTTACAGGTCCAAGGGTGTGGCCCCAAAAAAATGGGGGACCCGATCCTTGAAGGTCCTCAGAGGCTCTACCCGCTGTGGTGGGGAAAGATTGGGCCTGATAAAACAGGCCCTGCTGCTTGGAATGGTGAGTACTCCCTTTGGGAATTTTCTATATATTACTATTAGTTATATTCCCTCTGTTTCTGCCTGTGTCTGGGGATTACAGTGCGCCAGGCATGGCACACTTTTATGGCGCGCGTGCTTGGCTGTGCGCATGCACCGCGGGTGTGCATGTGCGCCGCCGTGGTGCGCCGTTGCGGTGCGCATCTCGGGTGCGTGGCCTGCGTCTGGGCACGGCGGATGCGCCGTGCGGCGTGCATGTGCGCTCAGTCCAATGCAGGCTTTATAAGGAGCAGATGCTCCTGGCATGTGCTGGGACAACGCAGAGCGATACTTGGGCACGTGAGTCTGGAGGTTTTTGGACACAGTTGCAATATGTTTTACACTGGTCTCCACTTGTGGGGAGTACTTTTTTCCATGTATGTAAGCAATGTCTTCCAGAAAACGTGGTACGGGGAGCAGGGCAAGCACAGGGG
The DNA here is from genome assembly GCF_042186555.1 of Aquarana catesbeiana. Classification (NCBI taxonomy): domain Eukaryota; kingdom Metazoa; phylum Chordata; class Amphibia; order Anura; family Ranidae; genus Aquarana; species Aquarana catesbeiana. The sequence continues at coordinate 187,437,480 of NC_133334.1, read as the reverse complement.
TAAGAGGACCTTCCTTAAAAACAGGAGACCAGCCCCATGCTGATGCAGCCTCAGTCTCCCCTGAAAGACCTGCGGCATCTGGCCTGGCTGAGCCATTGCATTTGTCAGGCATCGTGGCCTTCACCAATATTCCTGCCTCGGCTTATGTTACTAAGGATGATGTGGCATCGGTATTAGCAGGCCTTAAAGGCAAGATAGCTGGCATGATTGCTGCTAAACGTAATAGATCTCCCTCCCCTGAGCCTGGGCCAAGTGGAGAATCACTAGAGCACCAGGACTCTTGTAGCCAAATGGGTCCAGGTGATCTGGAACCAGAGTGGGCAGAGGATTTGGAGGAGGTGGCCATGAAAGACCGGGAAGAGGGAGAGGCTGATGAATCCTCAGCTGAGGACTCAGGTTCGGAAAAGCCAATTTCAGTCTCCCATTCCCAGAATTTGTTTATCCAATCTCTGACTGAGATGGTACGAGTTGGGTTTAAGTTACCTCCGGTTCAGGAGTCTGGACTCTCCTGCTCTACTTTGGGGTCCTTGCGACCTCAGCAAGGTTCCCAGGCGTTTCCCTTGCATCCATTATTGGAGCAGGTGATCTACGCAGACTGGGATCATCCTGACAGGATATTCTTGCCTCCAAAAAGGTTTTCTATCTTATATTCTATGGAGGAAAAGTTCAGGAAGAGATGGGGGTACACCTTTGGTGGACGCTGCCATTTCTTCAGTGAATAAGATTTTAACCTGTCCAGGGGATAATGCCCAGGTATTTAAGGATCCGGACGATAAAAAGCTAGAGTCCTTGTTTAAAGCCTTCTTTGCGGTGGCTGGTGCAGCAGTTCAACCAGCAGTTGTAGCCATTGGGATTTGTCAATCCCTAAAGGACCGTGTTAAAAGGTTAATAAAAAACCTGCCTTGTCAGGGGGAACCTTCCGAGGAATTGTCGGTGCTTCCTCATGCCTTATGTTTTGCAGTGGACGCATTGAAAGACTCAATTCAACAGATGTCTCGTTTTGCGTTACTGTCCGTACATTTACGCAGGGTTCTGTGGCTAAAGAACTGGTCTGCTGAGACGCCATGCAAGAGGCTACTTGCAGCCTTTCCATTTCATGGAGAAGGCTTGTTTGGCGAAGATAAATATATCCAAAAGATCTCTGGAGGAAAAAGTGCTCTCCTCCCTACTAAAAGGAGAGGTAAGCAACCCTCTTATAAGATTCCCAATGCTCCAGGACCTAGTGCCTCTTCCCCCAAGCGGTATTGATGGAATTAGCCGTCGGGGTTTAAAAAAACCTCAGGGTCAGAGGAAGCCCTGGAACCAAAAGCCAGCCAAGTCCAACTCCAAGTCAACCTTATGAAGGGACGCCCCCACTCTCATGGGTGGGGGGCAGGCTTCAGCTGTTTCTGGATGCATGGGAAGATCTGGTCCAAGACAAAAGGGTTATTTCCACTATAACACGGGGTTACAGAATAGAGTTCCGGGAGATCCCTCCAAACCGTTTTCTGTACTCAAGGGTCCGTCAGATCCAGAGAGAAAGAAATGCCTATTTCTAGCCTTGCAGCATCTGCTGAAGCAGGGGGTAATTGTCAAGGTTCCGCATGAAGAAAGATTCAGGGGGTTTTACTCAAACCTTTTTACCGTGCCGAAACCAAATGGGGAACTAAGGCCCATTTTGGATCTCAAGGCTCTCAACCTTTTTTGTAAACGTCCGATCCTTCCGTATGGAGTCGGTTCATTAAGTAATAAAATCTCTGAGAAAGGAAGAATATTTGGCGTCCATAGATATCAAGGACGCATACCTTCATGTACCGATATTCGGTCCACATCAAAGGTTTCTGCGTTTCGCGGTAGAGGGATTTCGTTTTCAATTTGTGGCACTGCCATTCCGTCTAGCCACGGCCCCCAGGGTTTTCACAAAGATTCTGGCCCTGGTATTGGCGTTCCTAAGGTCCCAGAAGATCTCCGTGGTAGGTTATCTGGACGATCTTTTCTTGAGGGATTGCTCTTGCACCATCCTGATCCAAAACGTGTCAAAAACAGTGCGGATTTTGCATTGCCTGGGTTGGATTCTAAATGTGGACAAGTCAACCCTTTGCCCAACCCAGACCTTGGTGTATCTGGGTCTGGTCTTGGACACCGCCCAAGAAAGGGTGTTTTTACCCCCCTTAAAGGTCGTTTCCATAGTGGAACTCGTCCAGAATGTGAAAAAAGAACCAAGGCCTTCTATTCGGCTGTGCATGAGGTTGCTGGGCAAAATGGTGTCATCCTTCAATGCAATTGCATATGCACAGTTCCACTCCAGGGTGTTCCAGAACAGCATTCTGGGAGCCTGGGACAGGTCTGTTCGAACCTTAGATCATCCTATGGTTCTATCCCCACAGGTACAATGGAGTCTCTCTTGGTGGTTAAAAATCAGCAATTTGAGAAAAAGGAAATCTTTTCCACCGGCAGTCTGGAGGGTAGTAACTACAGACGCCAGTCGCCTGGGTTGAGGAGCAGTCCTTGAGGAGGCGTCTGTCCAGGGAATATGGTCCCAGGCAGAAAGGACTTTGCCCATCAATCTATTGGAGCTTCGGGCAGCTCGTCTGGCTCTGCGTTTCTGGACGTCCAGGTTACGGGGTCTCCGTGTCCGAGTCCAGTCCGACAACTCCACGGTAGTGGCATATATCAACCACGAGGGAGGTACCAGGAGTCGAGCTGCCCAAAGAGAGGTAAACTACATATTGACCTGGGCAGAAAAGCATGTGCCGTTTCTCTCGGCAGTATTTATACCGGGGGTGATCAATTGGCAGGCAGACTTCTTAAGTCACCAGAAATTGTTGCCAGGGGAATGGTCCCTGCATCCCGAAGTTTTTCTACAGATCTGTCAACACTGGGGGACCCCAGATGTGGATCTGCTGGCATCCAGATTCAATGCCAAACTGGACAGGTTTGTATCCAGGACCAAGGATCCGCTTGCTGTCGGGATAGACGCGTTAGTAGTTCCTTGGGACCAGTATTCTCTGATATATGCTTTCCCTCCGATCCAAATTCTGCCGCACTTACTACGCAGAATACAGGAGGAACGAAAGTCAGTGATCCTAGTGGCCCCAGCGTGGCCTCGGAGATCCTGGTACTCGGAGATTGTGAAATTGGCAGCAGGGGACCCATTGGTCCTTCCGTGCCGTCCAGACCTGTTGTCTCAAAGACCCATATTCCATCCTTCTTTACGGTTGCTAAATTTGATGGCATGGCTATTGAGACCAGAATATTGAAGGACCGTGGTATCGTGGGTTCAGTCTTGTCTACTCTGATAAATGCTAGAAAGTCAGTTTCTAGAGCTATCTATTATAGAGTCTGGAAGTCATACACTTCTTGGTGTGAGGAAAGGAAATGGAACCCTCGTAGGTATACGATTGGAAGAGTTCTGGCTAATTGCATCCCATTCTTTGGTACGTACCTTTGTTAAGGGAGTAACGCACCTAAGGCCGCCGGTTAAGCCACCTTTATGTCCCTGGGATCTAAATTTGGTCCTGTCGGCTTTACAGTGTCAATCGTTTGAACCTATTGGGCATATCCCGTTTGTCCTATTAACCAGGAAATTGGTCTTTTTGGTGGCTATAACTTCGGCTAGGAGGGTGTCAGAATTAGCCGCCCTTTCTTGCAAAGAACCTTTTTTGATTCTTCATCAGGACAGAGTGGTCATGCGCCCTTGTCCGGATTTTTTACCTAAGGTAGTTTCCATTTCATTTGAATCAGGACCTTATTCTACCTTCCTTTTTTCCAAACCCTGAAACTAGGGAGGAAAAGTCACTTCACTCGCTTGATGTGGTGAGGGCGATCAAAGTTTATTTAAAGATGTCAGCTTCTTTTCGGAAAACTGCCTTTTTGTCCTGCCGGAAGGTCCTAAAAAAGGACAGCTGGCAACAAGTTCAACTATTATCCAGGTGTATGGATTAAGGCGCAAGGTTTCACCTTCGGATTTAAAAGCACACTCCACTAGAGGGGTTAGTGCATCATGGGCAGTACACCAACAGGTGTCTATGGCTCAGGTTTGCAAAGCGGCCGCTTGGTCTACAGTTCATACGTTCACCAGGTTTTACCAGGTGGATGTTAGATCTCAGAAGGAGACTGTTTGTTTTTGGCCACAGCGTGTTGCAGGCAGCTTTATAAGTCTCTAGCCTGTTGGGCTTAGGGATATGGTGTTTACCCCCCCTCGGGTGCAGTGCTTTAGGACATCCCAATTAGTCATTATTATGCTGCTCTGTGTCCCGTGATGTACGATAAAGAAAAATGGATTTTTAATACAGCTTACCTGTAAAATCCTTTTCTTGAAGTACATCACGGGACACAGAGGTCCCTCCCCTCTTTTCTGGGATCGCCATTGCTTGCTACAAAACTGAGGTACTTCCTGTATAGGAGGGGTTATATGGGAGGAACCGTCTTACTATTGGTTGCCAGTGTCCAATCACCTAAAGGTAGCGTATAACCCAATTAGTCATTATTATGCTGCTCTGTGTCCCATGATGTACTTCAAGAAAAGGATTTTACAGGTAAGCTGTATTAAAAATCCATTTATTCCACTCAAGCATATAGAATGAAAAGGAATCCTCATAGCGTGAAACTGCAAACTTTTATTGTCCCAAAAACACCCGACCCTTAAGCTATTGCATTTACACAAAGATATATTTAAAACGGCATTCAGGTATAATATACGCTGCTGGTGAAAGCAGTTCCGATAATTTCACCACCTCAGAAAGAAACAGATCATTTGTGGTGGTTCCCGAGAGAGACTCGTAACAAAACCCCAGTGCAGCAAGCTGTGTTGGTCTCACCTAGACGCGTTTCCACATTCTGTCTTTGTCAATAGGTGTCAGAAACCATGAAATCAGGCAGACACAGAAGTACAATTAAATCACACTTGTTTAATAATAAAAGTAAAAAGAACAAACATAGTCAAAACATAGCCAAAGTTCAGTAACCGAAATGGATAGTCAGCCAAACAGAAGTCAGGGATCAAAGTAGTGGAACAGCAAGCAGGATCTGGAGCCAAAAGGGATGTCAGCAAAGCTAGTCTTTAAACAGGAACGCAGGAGATAGTTTCTTGTGATGTGACCAAGGCAAAGCTCCTCTGGACTGGGCAACTTAAGTAGGCAGGACTGACGAGCAGGAAAATCAACAGCTGGGTAACTGTGGAGAGAGATGGGAGCTGGCAATTAGCCGACAGCTGAGCGGCCAGCTCAGAGAAGGAATGGCTGAGCCCAGCCCTGACAATAGGTGGGCCCCACCTATTGACAAAGACAGAATGTTGAAATGCGTCTAGATGAGACCACACGAGCAACAGTGTATATTATACCTGAATGCTGTTTTAAATATATCTTTGTGTAAGTGCAATAGCTTAAGGGTCAGGTGTTTTGGGGACAATAAAGGTTTGCAGTTTCACGCTATGAGGATTCCTTTTCCTTCTGTATGATAGAGTGGAATAAGAGGATTGCGATGTGTGCAGTCTGGAATGTTCAGGATCAGGACGCCATATCTCTATTTGATCTTTACTGAAATCGCACACTGATGTCCTCTAGTTGCTGAGATAAAGCTGGATTGATTCACGAAGGCGATTGATAGTTAGGAGTCCGGTGAGTGCAATTCCTATAGGGAGTGGAATCACAAGGTGTGGTGATGGTGGAACATTTCTGCAATGATATGAACTGTCTCATGAGAAATTATTCAACACCTGGACTGTCACAATTTTTATATTTTTAGAGTGCTGGTTGCTCATATGCATTTTTTTTAACTTTATTTATGTTTTTTTTTTTTTTTTTTTTTGAGCGCTGCTTAACCACTGCAATACAGGGCATTTTCACCCCCTTTCTGCCCAGGCCAGTTTTCAGTTTTCAGCTCTGTCGCAACTTGAATGACAATTGCGTGTTCATGCAACACTGTACCCAAATTAAATTTTTATGATTTTTTTTCCCCACAAATAGAGCTTTCTTTTATGGTGGTTAAATTTTTTGCGCTATAAACAAAAGAAGAGCGATAAGTTTTTGAAAAAAAACTATATTTTTTACATTTTGCTATAATAAATATCACAAATTAAAAAAAAAAAAAAAAAAGTTTCCTGTTTAGGCCAATATGTATTCTTCTACATATTTTTGGTAAAAAAATAGCAAGCAGCGTATAGTTATTGGTTTGCTCAAAAGTTATAGCGTCTACAAAATAGGGGATAGTTTTATGGCATTATTATTTTTTTTTTACTAGTAATGGCGGCGATCTGCGATTTTTATCGTGACTGTGATATTGCGGCAGACACATCGGACACTTTTGACACCATTTTGGGACCATTGACATTTATACAGCGATCCATGCTATAAAAATGCATTGATTACTGTATAAATGTCACTGGCAGGGAAGGGGTTAACACTAGGGGGTGATCAAAGGGTTAATTGTGTGTCCTAGGAGTGATTCTAACTGTAGGGGGAGGGGACTCACAAGGGGAGGAGTCCAATCGGTGTTCCTCTGTACTAGAATCACATGATTGGTCTCCTCTCCTCTGACAGGACGTGGATCTGTGTGTTTAAACACACAGATCCACGGTCCTGCTCGATTAACGGGCAATCGCGTGTGCCTGGCAGACATCACCTATTTCTTTAGAACTTTTTTGCGTTCTCCTTAATGTTATATTTGATTACAGCAGCTGCTTAGTTTAATTTACTTATCTTGAGCGCTGGATAAGTGACCCCATTTGCTTTTACTTATAAAAAATGTGTTGCCGTTTTTATGTTTACAAAGATTGGGACATAATGTACGCATACGCTGAAAAGTATGTAAAGGCAAACTAGCAGGACCAGATTTTATTGGAGACTTCTACCTTGTCTCTAAGGGAATATGTAAGATTCCATATGGTATATTTGATCTACGGTTTGTAACCATTGGCGTAGGGTCGATATGGTTGATTGTTTCCAGAATCTCGGTATGAGTGACTTTGCTGCATTCAAAAGGTGCGGGGTAATTGACTTTTTATACTGGCCCGCTGATTCGCCTGTACAATTAAATAATACAACCCATGGGTCGTTAGGGACTTCTGAGCCTTGTGTATCTCTTTGATCCAATGCAGAATAGTGGATCAGAAAGGACGGATGAGTGGGCATAGCCACCAAACGTGAGCATATGAGGCCTTTTCACCTCAACCCCACCGGCATAGGTCAGAAATGGTTGGAAAGACTTTGTGTAGAACAGTTGGTGTATAGTGCCACCTAGACAATAAATTATAGTTTATCTCTGCAATTTTAGAAGATATATAGAAGAGGTATGAGCCAGCTGAAGAACAGTAGATCATTGAGTATCCAATAGAGGGTGTTGTAGATATTGTTCCCACTTAGAAAGAGAGGCCATGATTTGGGATGCAGAGGTGGTAGAGCTTGATAAAACAACAAAATGGTCTTCTGCGGAGATTGATTGCTGGAAAGAATACTTTCCACCGTCGTTAAATCCGATAGTGCTTTGGCAAGGATTTAACAAATCCAGAGAGTTGTTGATACTTCCATTGGTCCATAAAGTAAACTGTGGGTGATGGCAGTGAGGTAGATAGTGGGAGTATCCCATTGGCAGAGGTAACATGGTGGAGTAGAACCGGTGAAGGTGAGATCCAAGTGCGAAACTGGGGATCCAGGTTCCCCGGGGGGAAATAAGTGTGACCTGTTAGATGCATCAAAGGAGAGTTGTAAAGCCATTTTTGTGATTTGTGGAGAGAGTCCCATATCATGGTGGATCTTGTGAAAGGTGCAGTCCCAATAGATAGCATATGGTATTTTTTAGGAATCCAGAGCTGGGGTAACAATTCTGTACCACTGAGGTCATGCTCCAATTGCACCCATATCTTGGTATCTCTGTGGTGTTTCCAGTCAGAGATTGTGCTTAAGACTATTGCTAAAAAGTTGTCTAGAAATACAGGGTCGCTTACGGTTCCAGATATATTTGCCTATCAGAGCCCTCAACACATTGAAAAAACTGGGGGGGGGGGGGGGGGGGGAATCTTATACGGAATCATTTGAAATAAGAACAGCAGTCTGGGTAAAAAATTCATTTTTATTACACTAATCCTTTCCAACCATGACTGAGCCAACTGGGTCTGTTTATGGAGATCTGAGCGAATTAAATAGGGATGTATAGTTTACTCGAAAAAAGGATGCTGGATTAGGTGTAAGGAAGGTACCAAGATATTTTAGTGAATGAGGTTGCCATTTAAAAGGAAAGGAAGGTTTTAGGAGAGACTCCATTCTGCATGGAACAGAAATATTTAATCTTTCTAATTTTGAGAGATTTATTTTAAAATTGGATATAAATCCAAAAGTTGTAAGGGCCGTCATGAGGTTAGGAAGAGTAACTATGGGCCGTTGTACGTAAAATGGTATGTCATCAGTGTAGGCCGTGTATTTAAGTATTTATGTTCTAAAGCTCCCAGCTTAATGCCATGTATGTTAGGATTATTACGTATAGTCAAGAAGAAGGGTTCTAAGGAGAGGGCGAATAAAATGGGGGAAAGTGGGTATCCCTGTTGTGTACCATTGTATAACGTGAAGGCGTCACCTAAGGTGCCATTAATACGGAGTTGGGCAGTGGGCGATTTGTAGAGTGCGGAGATCCTATTCACCATGTTAGGGCTGATACCCAAAGAGGCCAAGGTTGACATTAGATATTCCCAGTCCACTCTATCAAATGCTTTTTTCAGCAGCGGTAGATAAGAGAAGGGTGGGCTGGGAAAACCTACGAATGTGTGATATTAGAGAGAGAGTTTGTAAAGAGTTATCACGGGTTTCTCTTCCAGGTATAAAACCTGCCTGATCATGGGAGACCCACTGAGGTATTAAGGGAAGAAGTCTATTTGAAGGACTTTAGTGTATAACTTGGCATCTATGTTTAGCAAGGAGATCTGCCTGTAACTCCCACATATACTGGGATCCTTTCCTGGTTTGGGGAGAACAGTAATATGTGCATATAGAATTTCTAGTCTGAAAGCATTACCGTCAGAGATAGAATTGGCATAGGCTGCTAGACGTGGGATTAACGTATCTGTAAAAGCACGGTAATATGTTGGCTAGACCATCATGGTCCGGTGCCTTGCCATTGGCCATGGACTTAAGTGCAAAGCGCAGTTCAGACATAGTGATCTCTCCTTCAAGTGCTTCCAGAGAATAAACGGGCAATTTGGGTAAGTTTGCCAAGGTGAGATATTGCTGTATTGGTCTCCCTATCGTCTGTTGATTTGTGAACATGATATAATTTCTGGTAAAATTTGTGAAATTCCTTTGCTATGGCCTTAGTTTCGTACACTAACGCGTTCAAGGACATTTTAATTTTTGCTATGAACGATACTGATTTCCATTTGTAGAGTCATTGGGGAAACTAAACAATAATATTGGTTCTGAGCTGGGACCAATCTAGGAAACCTTGCAAAAAGATCAAATGAACAAATGAATGGGGTGGGCAACTACAAGGCAAATGAGGTTTAATGTAGAAAAATGTAAAATAATGCATTTGGGTGGCAAAAATATGAATGCAATCTATACTCTGGGGGGAGAACCTCTGGGGGAATCTAGGATGGAAAAGGACCTGGGGGTCCTAGTAGATGATAGGCTCAGCAATGGCATGCAATGCCAAGCTGCTGCTAACAAAGCAAACAGAATATTTGCATGCATTAAAAAGAGGATCAACTCCAGAGATAAAACAATAATTCTCCAGCTCTACAAGACTCTGGTCTGGCCGCACCTAGAGTATGCTGTCCAGTTCTGGGCACCAGTCGTCAGGAAGGATGTACTGGAAATGGAGTGAGTACAAAGAAGGGCAAGTAAGCTAATAAAGGTTCTGGAGGATATTCGTTATGAGGAAAGGTTGCGAGCACTGAACTTTATTCTCTCTGGAGAGGAGACGCTTGAGAGGGGATATGAGTTCAATCTATAAATACCGTATTTGTGACCCCACAATAGGGGTAAAACTTTTTCGCGGAAGGGAGTTTAACAAGACACGTGGCCACTCATTAAAATTAGAAGAAAAGAGGTATAACCTTAAACTACGTAGAGGGTTCTATACTGTAATACCGCCTGCACACAAGCGGACTTCTCATCAGACTGTACTCCGAAGGACTTTTCGACAGAGTTCCGCCGAAACGGACTTGCCTACACATGATCACACCAAAGTCCGACTGTCTAGAACGCGGTGACGTACACCAGGTCCGACGGGACTATAAAACGGAAGTTCAATAGCCAGCGCGCCACCGTTTGGGCCCCTTGTGCTAATCTCGTGTTTACCTCATGTTAGTAGAAGTTTGATGAGAGACGATTCGCGCTTTTCAGACTTGTGTTTTTTCAGATCGTTTAACTGTTGTTCAGTTTGTGCTTGTGGGGTTTGTATCTGCTTTTCAGTGCATGTAGTCAGTTTGCATTTATTAACTCAGTGCGTTCTTGTCCGCTCATTGCTGATTTTCAGCTCGCTCTTCACAGGCCTTGCTGTTCTTCAGTGCATTCTGTTAAGTTTGTTCTGACCAGCCGAGCATTTTGAAGCCATGTTGCATGTACTTACTCGTCATAGAATTCGTGCTTTGCTTGGGCTTGGTGTTGGGGTTAATTTTTTGCCCCCAAACCCAGTCCATGAACAGGGTGCGGAGGAGTTCATGGACAAAGAATTGGTTGCTTCAGCGTGACCAATTCTCTCACATGCCTTTGCTTCGTGAGATCTCTGAGAATAATCCCGACGATTTCAGGAACTTTCTCAGGATGACGGACCCCATTTTTCACCGTTTGTTGGCTTTGCTGACCCCTTATATCAGCAGGCAGGATACCTGCATGAGGCAAGCCATTACTCCGGAGCAGAGGCTAGACGCCACGTTGTGGTACTTGGCGACTGGGAGAAGCCTGCAGGACCTCAAGTTCTTGACAGGCATCTCCCCAGGCTTTGGGGATCATGCATGCTGTAATCTTTTAATGCTCCTTTTTTGTCCTTCATGCATATTTGCCTTCACTAACCTCCTCAGCAATGCTATGCTGGGCCCATATCCACCTAGTCTAGTCACTTTACAATGTATTTTGTCAGCTCCATTGTATTGCTTTACCCTAAACACCCCCTTAAAATGTGTCCAAATGGTATGTGTGTCCTTGAATTAATTTATAAGCCCCCCCTTAAAATGTGTCCAAATGGTATGCGTGTCCTTAAATTAATTTATAACCCCCCCCCTTAAATTTTATCAATGGGCCATAAGAGGGGGTGAGGAATCTGATAAGTGGGCCTTATATTTTAGTCTTTAATACTTAAAATAAATGTTATACTGATGTTGGGCAAGAATGTTTTTTGTATAATGTGCTTGTAATGTTATGTGCAAAAGTACTTATTTTTTTTTTTTTTCTTGTTTGACTCCCCAGTTTCCTTCAATGCCACGGGAATGGCACTGTGGCATCCCATTTTGCCACCCGTTGGGACTTTCCCAACTGTGGAGGGGCTATAGATGGGAAGCACGTCCACATTGTGCCACTACCCCATTCGGGGTCATACTAATTTAACTATAAGGGGTTTCATAGTATCGTGTTAATGGCGGTGGTGTCGGCACAATATGAATTTCTTTATGTGGACGTGGGGAAGAATGACCGAATGCCGGATTGAGGAGTCTTCGCCCAGGCGGAGTTCTACCAGCGTCTCCAGAATGGTGGCCTGGGATTGCCACCTGATGTGGATAATGTGGAAGGACTCCCCTTTGTCTTCATTGCAGATGAAGCCTTCGGTCTGGGCGAGCACCTGATGAGGCCATTCCCCCAAAGAACCCTCATCCCGGAGAGGAGGGTTTTTAACTACCTGCTGGCCAGAGCGAGAAGAGTTGTGGGGAATGCCTTTGGGATAATGGCTGACAGCAATCCATAAGGTGGACTACAAACTTAATCATATCGTCCTAGCATGCTGCATCCTGCACAATTTTTTAAGAAAAAATTCTAAAAATTATAATGCCTCAGTTGGGCCTGAGGCCGGACTTATTCCAGAGAATCCTTTGACGGGCCTGGATACTGGCCGTACTGGCTTGGCCCCCCAAATCACCCGTGAAGTTAGGGATAAATATGTTAATTTTTTTACGGGTAGGGAGCCATTGCAATGCCAGACAATGTCTGTTTTTTTTTTAATAAAAAAAAAAGATCAGATAAAATCTAGAAATGTATTTATTGCTTGCTTTTCTTTTTGGCTGCCTCCTATGTTCTCCTAGTGCACTTGTAGTGCCAAGTGTATTTTCCTTTAGTAAATAAGCCCCATTGTCACTGTAAACACAAAATTACTTACAAAACTGGTATTAAGCATTGAAAGAAGAAGCCACACATTGTTGATTAGCAAACTTTTTAATCTGTGCATTTATATATTTATATATTATGTGCATTTATATATTTTTTTTAAAAATATATATTTCTTTTTTTAACAATATATATTTTTTTAGTTTTAAAAAACTTTTTTTTTTTTTTTTTTTGCAAACAGGCACGTTTTAAAACAATAACATACACAAAAATCTGGAACTTACAAAGTTCAACATTTATAAAATGAAGGCAATATCAGACATTATAGTGTCAAAAATGTCTTGATATTGCCTTCATCAGATGGGGTGATGTCACTCCTGTAAAAGCCAAATTTTGAAGATGCACACAAATTGGGATTCCAAATGGGTAATGTAAACATGTGCTATCTCCCATCTTGGGGGATCAATGGATGTGTTTTGTGGGTGCAATCCATTCCTCTCACCTACTAGCGTTATGAGGAAAGGGTTGCACCCACAAAACGTGTACAGTGAGATCCCCTGATGGCAGATAGCACATGTTGACACACCGTGTGCATCTTCAAAATTTGGCTTTTAAAATTTAAAAAACTTTAAATACCAGAATGTGGTCATCTAAAAAGGAAATTAAGAACATGATCAATTTTGTTTTAAGGAAAAAGGGATTAGATTCTCCCCAAAACATCGATCATGTTCTTTATTTCCTGCTGCATGATGTCCATGCGATTGCGCATGGCATCGATCTCCCCATTCCAGGCCATGATCTTGGCAATCAGTGTTTGGGCGCTGGCGCTTGTAAATGGTTCCGCCACTTCCCCTTCCACAACTAAAACATCACCTAAAATTGATGAAAAAAGATGTATTTAGAAATATATGCAGGCATACATAGATTACCTGAAGCTGGGGTATCAGACACTCACCTGGTGGGGTGCCCATGTCGCCCACTTCCTTCACCTCTTTTTTCCTCCATATTCTCGGGGGGGCTGGGGCTAACCTCCCATTCAGGCTGGCGAGGTTGGGGGTCCCTGGGATCCTGTTGTCTGAGTCTTTTCTCCCCTATGAGAATGAAACAAAAGGTATACTTAGCACAAAGATATTTGAGTCCTGAAATAGGAATATGAAACATTGCTTTGAAGTGGTGTACAATTGTCTATTTGGGAAGAGATCCAAGTTGAAGACATGATTAAAAATCCCTTTTAACCAAACTGCAATACTTACCTTTTTTGGCCAAGTTTCACAGATGGAGACACCCCAAGTATCCACTGGAGCACATGTCTGTGTTACCCTAAAAAATGTGTTCTGGTGTCCCACACTAGTGCTCCTGAGTCCAGATGTGTAAACAGCTGCTGAGTGTCCTCTGCTTACATTCCACTGAATCAAGTTTGCAATTCATTCAAGTTTCAAAGACATCTAGACAACAATGTCCTTCTTTTATTAAGACAAATTAGCAAGACCAAAATGTAGTTAAAACCCTGTATCAACTAAATACATCATATATCGTATATATTTTCAAACGATGTTTCCTTCTAACGTTGTTTCCTACGAGCGATGTTACCTACGAACGATTACTGTGTCCACGAACATGAAAGTAGCCAGCTTTACTGTACAACAGTAAAGGAAAGCACATGGAGCAGCATTCAAGTTAATAATCAGAGTTGGAACACACGACAAATACTTACTTTTTTGAAGCACTTTCTTTATTCTTCTATACTGATCCGGCTCCCTCAATTTAAGGTCGGACCAGCGTTTCCTTAATTGGTCTTTGGAGCGGCGTACCCCAAAGTTCTGCTGCAGAGTCTTCACAACTTTTGACATGATTTTGGCCTTGCGCAAATTCAGCTGGGTGTGTATGGTCCATGCTTCCCATCATAATCGTTCCTCCGCAAGGCGTCCACCATCTCCATCATCTCTTCAAAGGCCATATCGGAGGCCTTAAATCTCCTCTTCCCGAATCGGGACTTTTCGGGCTCCGGGCTTTCCTTGTTACTGGAATAATTTCCAACCACCTGCTGTGTCTCCACCATGTTGCTCCTACTGCGCACCTTAGAGAAGGGGCGGGGTATATTTGTGAGAAAGAACGTCAGGGTCGGGCGACATAGGCAGAGTTTCACGCATGAGCAGTGTATATAAAGCTAACACGAATGTGCCAAAAGTACGTACGTTCTGTGCGTAGTGAGAAGGGGCGGGGAATATTCGTGAAAAAGAACATCAGGTGCGGGCGATGCAGGTGGCGTTTCATGCATGAACAGTGTATATAAAGCTAACACGAATGTGCCGTACGTGCGTGGAGGAAAGAGGAATGGAAGTTGCGAGTGTCCGAAACAAACGTAATTTTTTACTGTTTTGGAACATCAGTGGCCTATACTGCTTAAAGATTGAGGCCTATAATGGGATAAGATTATAAGAGTTTAGGCTAACATTAGTGTTTTTGTCTTGTGTATTGTCTTACAGAAAAAATCAATAAGTTTAAGGAGCCTGAATTTATGTGCAAATTTATTGACAAGTACAGGGAGATGAGGAATCTGTGGGAGGTCAAACACAGTTTATATTACAATAAACAGGCAAGGATCCCAGAAGCAACCATGAAGATTTTGGAAAGTCAAATTGGGATCTTGAGGAACATGTATAGGAGGGGGCATAAGAAGATCCAGGCTTCCCTGAGATTAGGAGCATCAGCAGATGTGTATGTACCCAGGCTGTGGTACTTCCTAAAACTGCATTTTCTTGATGACCAAACTCCCTCTACCCTTCCCTACTGCCTTCCCTCCACCCTTCCCTCACCCCAGCAGAGGCTGACGAGGAAGAACCTGAGCCTTCCATCCTGGAAGAAGCAGATGTGCCCAGCTGGAGCCAGGTGTATTCTTTTTATACATATTTAGTGTCCTAATATTAATGATGTTAACTAGATGTTATAATTGATTACCTATTAAGGATTTTATCCAAAAAATGATGTATACATATCAATTGACAGTAGTGGCCAAAAATGTTTGTCACCAGCTTGAAAAAATGCTGGGGTCAGAATGATTCTCTTTTATATGTATTAACATTGAATTTGCCAGTCATGAGCTGAAAATTGTGTGTGATTGATGAACCAAAACCTAAAACTATGTCCCTTTTTTATACACAGGATGCGCTCAGCCAGGAGGAAGTTCTGGAAAGTGGCAGGCAGGAGCAGGCCGGGCCCAGTGTCAGCCAGGAGGTGGGCGGGCCCAGTGTCAGCCAGGAGGTGGCCGGGCCCAGTAGGAGCCTCACCCAATCGCAGGTGCCTCCCCTCCGCTTTCATACAAAAAGGCCCAGGAAGGGGACGATGACACAGGAGGCATCACTGCGCCTCAGGGGAGCTACGAATGTCCTCAGGAGCCCCCTCGACGCTGAAGAGGCCTATGGCTGCTATATAGCCACCAGGTTGCTCGAATTGGAGAAGGGCCAACGCCTCCTCTGTGAGAGAATTTTTTTTGATGCCCTTCAGAAGGGGCTGAGGGGCCAGCTAACTGAGAATAGCCAGATATATGAGCAAGCCCCTCCTCCTCCTCCTCTTCCTCCTCCTGCCACAAGTCCACCACCAGAGCCACAGCCTCCAAGGAAGGCTGCAGGGAAGGCTGCAGCGAAGAGAAGAAAGTGATGACCTGGCTTCAGTCTGGTCTGACAGAAGATGCAGGCTGGTGTAGTACCACAGCCTGGGGACATATATGTCATCTGCTGCTGGTCTTGATCTCTGGGATTCCTGGACCAGATTGTGCTCCCTATTATATGGACTCCTCAAGATCCCAATTTTCTTTTCCACAGACTTGATGTGTGCCCTGGGGCCAAAAGGCTTCAAAAATTCCTAAAGTTTCTCCAGTGTTGCCTTCATCTTTATTTTGTTAACCATAATAAATGGATATTTTATTTTCTGAAAATACTTGCTTATGTGTTTTTATTCAAATACATTTCTAAAAGACAACGTCAAATTAACAAGGGACACCAACCTCTTTGAGGTTCCAAAAAAAAAATTATAATGTTATTGTGGTAACTTGACACAAAAAAAATTAATATATATATAATTATAATAAAAGATGATTTAAAAAAAAAAAATTTGTAAACATTATGGAGATCGGGCTTTTAATCACTTCAGCCCCGGAAGGTTTTACCCCCTTCCTTTTTTTTTTTTTTTCTTGGCTGGCTCATTATTATCCCCCATCTTGTCACATCATAGTGGCTTAATATATGCAGTATAAAAGTATAACAGACAATTATTTCTCACGTCTCTCCGTCTTAAATACCCCAACTAAGACCCCCGTACCCACCTCTTCCCCCCTCCCCTCCTCTGTATATTTAATTCCTCAACTTCCCTATTAGAACTCTTGTCTCAACTCTTCCACACAACTCCACAATCTTTTAAACTCCCCCCAGCCGGCCCATTTCGCTCTAAACCCTTCACTCTTATCTTCAAAATTTATTCTTAAGCTTTCCATTTTATAAGTTTCCTCAACTGCATTAATCCAGTCCCAAAATGGGGGAATCTCCACCTCTTGACAGTTCTTGGGTATGAGTTTTTTTTCCGCATTTAGAAGATGTGGTATCAACGAGTCCTTGTATTGCCTTACATCTCCCTCTGCTTCGTGAAACGGCACCACCCACGGATCTTCCCTAATTTCTATGTTCGTGATTTCTTTGATGTAATGAATTATCTTTCTCCAATATTTTTTAATTTTGGGACAGGACCACCAAATGTGTGCCATTGTCCCCGTTTCACCACAGCCTCGCCAACACTCTGCTGATTTGTCCTTTTGAAACTTACTGATTTTATCAGGGGTAGCGTACCATCTCGTTAAACATTTATAAATCATTTCCGCTGTTTTGGCATCAACCGCTGAGCCATGTGTTAAGGTCAATATTTTTCCAATACCAATATTATCCCTCTGTGACCCCAACTTCTGTTCCCACTTCCTAATATATGGCGGTATCTCCACCTCATTCACCCTCACCACCAAGTTATAGAGCTTAGAGATCGTACTTTTTACATTATCCATGCAACACAACCTTTCCAAAGGAGTCAGCTTGTCCCCTGATCTAATGGGGTGAGGAAGGCTCTTAATAAAGTGATACAGCTGGAGGTACCGCCACTCATCTATCACCCAAAAATTATTATTGTGTTTTAATTCTAAAAGTGAGATTTTTCCTTTCTTTAAGATATCTCTTAACTGTGTTGTGTCTTTTTTTTATCCAGTTTCCTCCTATTTCCTTTTCCCCTGGTGCAAAAAACTCGTTGTCTTTTAACCCGATTAATGGAGAGTTGTAACTGCCATTTAATTGTTTATACATTTTTGTCCCATATTTTTAGAACATTCCGTGTAAGTGAAGGTGTGTTTACATCAACCGTTCTGTAGTGTGGTGGATTCCAAATAATTTTTCCTAATTGTGCCCTACTAAGTATTTTTTCTATCTTAACCCATCTTTTTTCGTTCTCCTCCTTGACCCATTCCACTATTCTCAACAAAACAATGGCCTTGTAGTAGCTGTGGACATCTGGAAGCGCTAAACCTCCCCTTTCCTTTGCCCGTCTTAAGACAGCAAAGGAGATTCTCGGTTTTCTGTGTTTCCATATTGCTTTCATAATAATTGTTTTTAGTTTTTTAAAGTAAGCCGAAGGCAGAGCAATTGACAACATCTGAAACTTATAAGAGATCTTTGGTAAAAGTACCATCTTTATAATATTTATCCGGCCAATCCATGATATGGGCCTCCTAATTATTCTATTACACTCGGTTCTAATTTCGTCTAGTAATGTTATAAAATTTATTTTATAAATCCTATTCATGGTGTTTGCTAATTTAGTTCCCAAATAATTCAGTTCCTTCTTCCTGACAAATTTGAATTCCGTTTTCAGTGACAGTTCCTCTGTTTTACAAATATTTATATTAAGAATCTCGGATTTTGCTAGGTTTAATCTGAAGTTGGATATCTCCCCGTACTGTTTCAAGGTATTTAATAGGTTGGGAAGAGTGATCCGCGGATTGACAACGTAAAACAGTACGTCATCCGCGTATGCTGCGGGCTTATGCTCCTCTTCTCCAATCCTAAAACTACTAATATCAGGGTTCTTTCGAACCATGGCTAAAAGAGGTTCCAGGGATAGCACAAACAGGAGCGGGGATAGCGGACATCCCTGCCTTGTCCCGTTTTTCATCTCGAAGGGTGTAGACAATAAGCCATTTATTCTTATGGTTGCTGTTGGATGGTAGTATAAGGTTTTGATCCACCGGATCATTCTTGGACCAAATCCCATTATTTCCAGGGTCTGTATCATGAGCCCCCAGTCTACCCTGTCAAAGTCCTTTTCGGCATCAATCGACAGGAGTAGACCCCGGGGGCCCCCTTTCTTTTATCCTCTGAAGGAGAAGAAGTGTCCTTGCTCCATTATCTCTTCCCTGCCTTCCAGGGGTAAAACCCAGCTAATATTTTGGCGTACAGTTTTATGTCTGCGTTCAGCAGCAAAATGGGCCTATAGCTGGAACACTTCGACCCATCTTTCCCCTCCTTCAAGATGACTGTAATAATTGCAGACAGAGCCTCTCCCCCGCTTCGTACTTTGCCCCAAGCCCATTCATGTACTGGCATAGCCTTGGAGTGAGAATATCCTTAAACTTTTTGTAGTAATACGATGTAAACCCGTCAGGGCCAGGGCTTTTCCCTTTGGCCGTGCCTGCCAGGGCCCTATTTATTTCCTCCTCTGTTATTGGGGACTCAAGTGCCTCTCTCAGATCTTCAGGGATTTTGGGTAATCCTGCTTTTTCCAAGAAGTCGTTTATTTTGTTATTTTTATCTCCTGCCTGTCCCCTATCAGATGCTACCGCGTACAAGTCCTGGTAATATTTTTTAAAAGTCTCCACTATTCGTTTAGTAGAATGGACCATTTCCCCCTCTTATGTTAGAATTTTGTCTATGTAGTTTAAGGATTTTTTCTTTTGCAACATTCGGGCTAGGTTCCTACTGGCTTTATTACCCCACTGATATCTTTCTTTAGTTATTCTGTTAATGGCTCTTGTTGTTTCCTGTTCTGTGAGATCCTTCAATTCCTCTCTTTTCATTACTAAATTTTGATATGTTTCGGTACGCTTATCCTGATATTTCCTATGTTCCTGCTCCATTCTAAAAATTTCTTCTGTTAATTTTTTTTATTTTCTCCAGTCTTTTTTTTTTTTCTTTGATCCCACTTTTATCAGGATCCCCCTTATGTAGGCCTTGTGAGCCTCCCACAAGGTTGACCCCGACACCTCTCCTGTATCATTGTTTTCAAAATAATATTCTATTTCCTTTTTCACCACTTCTGAAGTTTCTTCATCCTGGATTAGTTGTTCATTTAGACGCCAAACCTGAGGCTGTCTTATAATGCCTGGAACTGTCAGCATCATTTTAACCGGGGAGTGATCAAAGAATGTTGATATTTCTATACCAGTATCTTTCACCCAATCTATCAGTCTGTGATCCACTAGAATGTGATCTATCCTTGAGTAGGTCCTGTGTACGGGAGAGAAAAACGTATAATCTTTTTTTTTTTTTTTTTTTTTTTTTAGGATTATGTCCACCAGTTGGCATATAGTTTATGTTTTATCCTTTTCAATTGGACGTTATCTGTCTCCCGCACACGGGACGTACTATCCAGACTGGGGTCCATACAAAAGTTCATATCACCCATCAGGATCACATACCCGCTCTTGAAATCCGTCAACTTTCCTAGAATGTCAATTAGGTATTTAATCGGGTTCCTATTTGGCGTGTATATATTTGCTAAAGTACACTCCATTTACCTTTTAGGAAGAGGAATCTCCCCTCTGGATCTGTCTGCCTGTCCACTAATTCAAATCTCATACCTTTCGCGAACCCTATCGCTACCCCTCTAGCTCTCTTAGTGATAGTATCCCCATAATACCATGTTGGGAAATGAACCGAGTGTAATTTCACGTTTGACTCATGGGACAGGTGTGTCTCTTGTAAGAAGACCACTCCTGCCCCATGTCGCCTGAGTTCTTCCAGGATCTTGTATCTCTTATTGGGAGTATTCAGGCCTCTAACATTATAGATCATAAAGGTTATTACCGTCTCTTCTTCTATTTTTCCTAAAGTAAGTGACCCTTTATTTGACACTCTAAGGGATGGTCATTCTTGTTTACGAAATACCAGAGGATCCCCTCCCAATCGCCTACCCTCCCAGAGCCCTCCTCCCCTCCATCCCACATCCCCCCCTCCGAAACCAACCCTCCTCCCATCCCCCTCCTTCCCCTCCCATCCCCCTCCTTCCCGCCTACCCTTTACCCCCTCCCTCCGCCCCCCTCTCCACCCCCTCTCTCACCCCCTCCTCCCCGACCCTACTTTGGCCTTGGTGTCACGATCAGAGGTCTCTTCTGACCTCATCAAGTAAACCCCACTGTTAGGGTGTGACTCTGATCGTGGCCCCTGTTGTCCATGTCCCTCCTCCCCTCTTCCACCAGTTGGGCTGAGAGACAGGACCGAGCCCACGGGCAAATGCAGTATCCCGGTATACCTCAGGCTGCTCAGGCACCCCGCATCTTTTTTGAGGTCCCCCCCGACCTTTTTATACTATGCAGTCAATTAAACTCTCTGCCAGTGTCCGCTCTCCCCCAACCCTTCCCCCCGTTCTCGACTACCCAGCTGATTTGGGACTGGGATCTCAAGTCTTTTACAAAAGTCCTGAAGCTCTTCTAGAAATTTTAATCGCACTGTCCTTCCCTCCTTCTGGACCACAAGAGACGCAGGGAAGCCCCAGTTATACTTGATGTTGGCAGCTCTCAATTGTTCTATGAGAGACTTAAGTTGTCTCCTCCACGCTAAAGTTCCAGCTGATAAATCAGTGAACACCTGGAGGTTTGTCCTCTCATACTGTAATGGGGGCGCTCTTCTCAAATTGCTCCATATTTTAGCTTTGTCCTCATATTGATGGAATTTTATTATAACATCTCGGGAGATCTCTTCCTTTAACCCCGGGGGTTTCCTTACCCTGTGGACTCGGTCTATCTTTAATTCATCTTCCTCTCCTCTAATCAGTACTGGGTTAAATATTTTTTTCATTTTTAATTCCAGATCTACCCCCTGCTGTTCTGGTAGAGCTCATATCCTGAGGTTTTGACGTCTATTATGGTTCTCTTGGTCCTCTAACTTGTATAGAGATCTCTGTGCTCTAATTGTAGTTTTTTACTTGTGCCTTCAACTCCCCAATTTCTTGAGCTTGCTGTCCTGTTTTTTCCTCAGCTTCCTCCACTCTTTTCAACAGGTGGCCCATATCTCCTCTTACATTAGTGATCTCACTTTTGATGGAATTTTCAAGTTTAGCAAACATTTCTATCATTTCTGATTTAGTTGGCATTTGGGCCATGTTTCCTTGGTCTTCAACGGTGTTTAGGTTATATACTATTTCAGTTCCAGTACCTTCCCTGGATCTCTCTCCCTTAGATCCCTTAGAGCCCCCTTAGATTTTATTGTTTCTTTCTTTTTCCCTTTTACGCTTTCCTGCTTTTTCTCATCTCCTGGACTTTGGGCACTCCTTTCTTTCAGATACTTTTGGATTGAGGTCGTATTGAGACTCTCACGGGGGGTCTTGGGCTCAGTTGTTTTCTGTGTCCTCCCTCTCATACTTCTTATTTCCGATAAATATATATATATATATATATATATAAATATATATATATATATAGCGCAGTAAGCCCCGTACCCCTAGGTAAAGTCTCGTTAGAAATACCTATTTATCTTCTATCCACTAAGGAGCGTTATGGGACAGGAACATAGAACAAGGAGGGTATACGAATACACTTATCGGATTAATTGTCCAGACCCCAGTGCTTATTTACCCCAGCTGAAATGTATCCCTTGACCGAGAAGAGTTTTTATAGGTTAGCGTCTGCGATTAACGTCGCAGCTTAGTTCCTTATGATAGTATAAATAAATGGCAGTCCCGTTTATATCCCTTCTCTCATCATGTGTATACAAATCAACACTTCAACATCCTTCCGTATCACACTTGTAAAATTCATTTAATTTGTAAATCTATTACCTGGGAGATGTGTTTTTCTCATCACAGTATCAACCACTTTTACCTGACTCCCATTTGAGATCTCGTGCCGGGATGTAGTCGCGTCACTTTCAGCTGCAATTGGATAGTTTTGGGGTAGTTAGGCAACTCACTTCATTGCTCTCTATATTTTGTGCATATTCCAGTCCCTCTGGGCAGAGGAGGAGGGGAAAACGTCCAGGGGGGAAAGGCGGGGGGGAGCAAGGGAGCGATAGGCAGCCGGAGAGGAGACCTGTCAGCGGCAGCTCTCAGCTCCGTAAAGCATCGCCGTACAACATGCCCTACCGTCGCTCTCCCGCCAGTCTGCCTCCGCTCCCCACCTCCCTTTTAAAAAAAAGCTGTGTCAACAGATACCGATGCCAGCGCTCCCAGCAGCCCCTAATCCGCCGGGGCTCTGCTGTCTCATGCCCCACTCGGCTCTCGGCTGTTTACCGGGCGCTCCTCCATGAGCTCTCAGACACCGCATCAAGCCACTCCCCTCAGACGTGCACATGCCTCACGTCCTCATCTCCCAGGCATAGGGTCTCTAACAGAAAAACCGTTTTACTCCCTTCCTGACCAAAGCACTTTTTACAATTTGGCACTGCGTTGCTTTAACTGCTAACTGCGCGGTCATGCAATGCTGTACCTAAACGAAATTTGCGTCCTTTTTTTCCCCACAAATAGAGCTATCTTTTGATGGTATTTGATCACCTCTGCCATTTTTATTTCTTGTGCTATAAATGGAACAAGACCGAAAATTTAGAAAAAAAATTATATTTTCTACTTTTTGTTATAAAAATAATCTAATAAACTCAATTTTAGTCATACATTTAGGCCAAAATGTATTCAGCCATGTCTTTGGTAAAAAAAAAAAAAAATGTATTGGCTTGCGTAAAAGGTATAGCGTCTACAAACTAGGGTACATTTTCTGGAATTTGCACAGCTTTTAGTTTATGACTGCATCTTATCTAATTTCTTAAGGTGCTAAAATGGCAGGGCAGTGCAATCCCCCCCCCCCCCCCCATGACCCCATTTTGGAAAGCAGACACACCAAGGAAATTGCTGAGAGGCATGTTGAGCCCATTGAATATTTAATTTTTTTTTTTGTCCCAAGTGATTGAATAATGACAAAAAAAAAAATATTTTACAAAAAGTTGTCACTAAATGATATATTGCTCACACATATCATGGTTATATGTGGAATTGCACCCCAAAATACCCAAAATAAAAGTCCTTTTTGGGAGCCTAGCCGCGTACGGGGCCCCCGAAAACCAATCACCGCCTTCAGGATTTCTAAGAGGGTACATTTTTGATTTCACTACTCACTACCTATCAGTTTCGAAAGCCATGAAATGCCAAGATGGCACAACCCCCCAAATGACCCCATTTTGGAAAGTAGACACCCCAGGCTATTTGCTGAGAGGCATGGTGAGTATTTTGCAGCTCTCATTTCTTTTTGAAAATGAAGAAAGAAAAGAAAAATTGTATTTTTTTTTTTTTTTTCAAAACTATGTGACAAAAATCGAGGCCTGCAAAATACTCACCATACCTCTCAGCAAATAGCTTGGGGTGTCTACTTTCCAAAATGGGGTCATTTGGTGGGGGGGGGGGTGTTCCATCTGGGCATTCCATGGCCTCCGAAACTGTGATCGGCAGTGAGGAGTGAAATCATAAATTTACACCCTTAGAAACCCTGAAGGTGGTGCTTGGTTTTCGGGGTCCCGTACGCGGCTAGGCTCCTAAAAAGTCTCACACATGTGGTATCCCTATACTCAGGAGAAGCAACAGAATGTATTTTGGGGTGTAATTTCACATATGCCCATGGCAAGTTTGAGCAATATATCATTTAGTGAAAACTTTGTGCAAAAAAAAAAAATGTGTCTTTTTCCCGCAACTTGTGTCACAATATAAAATATTCCATGGACTCGACATGCCTCTCAGCAAATAGCTTTGGGTGTCTACTTTCCAAAATGGGGTCATTTGGGGGGGTTTGAACTGGCCTGGTATTTTATGCACAACATTTAGAAGCTTGTCACACATCACCCACTCTTCTAACCACTTGGAGACAAAGCCCTTTCTGACACTTTTTGTTTACATGAAAAAAATATTTTTTTTTTGCAAAAAAATTACCGTATATACTCGAGTATAAGTCGATCCGAGTATAAGTCGAGGCCCCTAATTTACCACAAAAAAACTGGGAAAAACGTATTGACCTGAGTATAAGACGAGGGTGAGAAATGCAGCAGCTACTGCAAGTGGGAAAAAGAGGGTCAACAATGCCCATCTGCAGCTGCATGCCTCCCTGTGTCCTGTGCAGCCTACCTGTGTCCTGTGCAGCCTACCTGTATCCTGTGCATGTGTATGTGTCCTGTACATGTGTATGTGTTCATGTGTCCTGTACATTTGTATGTGTCCCTGTGTCTTGTACTTGTGTCCTGTACATGTGTATGTGTATGTGTCCCTGTGTCCTGTACTTGTGTCCTGTACATGTGTCCTGTACATGTGTATGTGTCCCTGTGTCCTGTACATGTGTCCTGTACATGAGTATGTGTCCCTGTGTCCTTTGTCCTGTACATGTGTATGTGTCCTGTGCAGCCTACCTGTGTCCTGTGCAGCCTACCTGTATCCTGTGCATGTGTATGTGTCCTGTACATGTGTATGTGTTCATGTGTCCTGTACATTTGTATGTGTCCCTGTGTCTTGTACTTGTGTCCTGTACATGTGTATGTGTATGTGTCCCTGTGTCCTGTACTTGTGTCCTGTACATGAGTATGTGTCCCTGTGTCCTTTGTCCTGTACATGTGTATGTGTCCTGTGCATGTGTCCTGTACATGTGTTCTGTGTCCTGTACATTTGTCCTGTACATTTGTCCTGTGTATTGTACATGTGTATGTGTCCTGTGTGCATGTGTCTTGTGTCACTGTGCAGCCTACCTGTGTCCTGTGCATCCTCCCTGTGGCAATCTCCATCCTCCCTGTGGTGATCTCCATCCTCCGATCAGCATGTGATAATACACTTCACCGGCCAGTCCACTGTTCAAAAGCCGCGCCTCCTCCTCGTCTGTGATAGGCAGAACACTCAGCAGTCAGCGGTCAGCCTATTACGGACATTCTCTCATTCTCATACCACGGACGAGGTTGAGAGAATGTCCGTGATAGGCTGTACACTGACTGCTGGGAAATGGAGTGTTCAGCCTATCACAGATGAGCAGGAGGCGCGGCTTTTGAAAGCTGGAATAGCCTCCGAACGGTATCATCACATGCTGGCCGCCGTCTGCCTGCATGACACG
Organism: Aquarana catesbeiana; assembly: GCF_042186555.1. Taxonomy (NCBI): domain Eukaryota; kingdom Metazoa; phylum Chordata; class Amphibia; order Anura; family Ranidae; genus Aquarana; species Aquarana catesbeiana. The sequence continues at coordinate 187,411,887 of NC_133334.1, read as the reverse complement.
CTGATCATGTAGGCAGACGGCGGTGACTCGAGTATAAGTCGAGGGGGGCACTTTCAGCCCAAAAAAAGGGCTGAAAATTTCGACTTATACTCGAGTATATACGGTACTTTGAACCCCCAAACATTATATATTTTTTAAATATGACGCCAGACTGATGCTTGCGTTCGCCTTTGCGCGAGAGCATGGGGGGGACAGGGGTGCTTTTTTTCTTTTCTTTTTTTTTTTTTTATCTATTTTATCTTATTTTTAAACTGTTGCTTTCATTTTTTTTTTTTTTAATCATTTTTATTGTTATCTCAGGGAATGTAAATATCTCCTATGATAGCAATAGGTAGTGACAGGCACTCTTTTTTTTTTTTTTAAAAATTGGGTTCTATTAGACCCTAGATCTCTCCTCTGTCCTCAAAGCATCTGACCACACCAAGATCGGTGTGATAAAATGCTTTCCCAATTTCCCAATGGTGCTGTTTATATCCGGCAAAATCTAAGTCATGAAATGCTCGTAGCTTCCGGTTTCTTAGGCCATAGAGATGATTGGAGCAATTCTGGTCTCTGATCAGCTCTATGGTCAGCTGGGCGAATCACCGGCTGCATTCTCGGGTTCCCTGTTGGGACAGGAGAGCCACAGAAAAACATGGAAGACGGTGGGGGGGGGGGGGGGGGGGACATTGCCTCCCACTGCTTGTAAAAGCAGTCTAGAGGCTAATTAGCCGCTAGGATTGCTTTTACATGAAAGCCAACCACTGGCTGAAAAGAATGATACCAAGATGATAGCTAAACCTGCAGGCATCATTCTGGTATAGCCACGCAAAGTCCAGCAACATACCAGTACATTGCTGGTCCTTGTTGGGCATATATTGTAATCTTTTTTTTCATGCAGCCTGTGGGATGAACGAAAAGAAGAGATTGATCGGTGGGTATGCGCACCATTAGAATACATCCCTTCATCCACCCACTTCTAATGATAGGCATACATGCACTATTTATATATGCCGAAGCATGGGGGCATCTGTCCCAAAAGTTAGGAGCAAATCGCTCCTCTGCCCCTGCTACCCCCATGCTTTGGCATATATGCTCTTCTTTTAACCACTTCAATACAGGGCACTTATACACCTTCCTGCCCAGACCAATTTTCAGCTTTCAGTGCTGTCGCAGTTTGAATGACAATTGCGCATTTATCCTTCACTGTACCCAAACTAAATTTTTAACTGTAACCGGTTCCAGGTTCGGGTCTCTCAAAATGCGATGGAATCTTGGGAGACCCTGTGAAAGTGTGCCTAGTCTGTGCAATGCTGCACCCTACGCTAAAACTCAACTAGTGTATGGTAGCGCTCAAAACATACACCAATGCAAAGACCAGGATTTTCAGGACAGGAGGGACAATAATAGCGGGTTCTACAGACACAACATTTTCTTTGGGGGGCTCGTTGGGTAGGGGTACTCGGGAGGACATAAGGAAAATGCCTCTCATGCAGCCGGCTTACTTCATTTGGATTGGGAAGGTGAGGTGGAGCACCGTCTGGAAACAGAAGGGCTCTGACGATCTCTTCCTGGAGTTTAAGGAAGGCTCCAGTCCGTCCTGAAGCTCTGTATAGCACATAAGCGTTCAGCAAAGCCAATTGAAATAAATATACAGACACTTTTTTATACCAGCGTCTGGCCTTACGGGCAACTAGGTACAGCGCCAACAACTGGTTTTTGAGGTCCACCCCTCCCATATTTTGGTTATATTCGTGGACACAGAGGGGTTTCTCCACAACACCATTCGCCATAGGAATTTGGACAGTCGTGTCTGCATGAAGGGCGGTAAGAAGGAAAACATTCTTATTATCCCTCCACTTCATAGCGAGCAAGTTATTACACTTCAAGCAGGCTCTCTCCCCCAGCCTAAGACGGGAATCTACAAGCCGCTGGGGAAAGCCCCGGCGATTAGATCGCACGGTGCCACATGCTCCAATCTGATGATCAAACAAGTGACTAAAAAGTGGCACGCTCGTGTAATAATTGTCCACGTACAAGTGGTACCCCTTTCCAAATAAGAGTGACACCAAGTCCCACACAATCTTGCCAGCGCTTCCTATGTAGTCAGGGCAGTTTGTCGGCTCTACGTGACTAGCTCTTCCCTCCTAAACCATAAAACTACATGTATAGCCTGTGGCCGAGCTTATACATCTTGACCCCGTATCTGGCACGCTTGCTGGGAAGGTACTGTTTGAATGACAAGCGGCCAAAAAACTTAATCAGGGACTCATCAACGCAGACAACTTGATGGGGAGTAAACAAGTCTGCAAAATGTTGGTTGAAGTGGTTTACGTGGGGACGAATTTTGTAGAGCCGATCGTATCCAGGGTCTCCACGAGGACGACAGAGTTCATTGTTGTTGAAGTGCATGAACCGCAAAATTTGCTCGTATCGTGCCCTGGCCATGGAAGCAGAGAACACGGGCATATGGTGAATTGGGTCAGTGGACCAATATGACGGCAACTCACTCTTTTTGGTTATGCCCATGAGGAGGGATAGGCCCAGAAAGATCTTAAATTCGGAAACTGTAATTGGTTTCCAATCTCTGGCAAGGGAGGACTGGGGAATAGCGGCGATGTGTTGACCAGCGTACAAATTGCTTTGGTCCACAATAGATCTATAGAGATCTTCGGTGAAAAACCGCGAATAAAAATCAAGTGACGTAAAATCAACTGTTTCCACCTGAATGCCGGGTTGACCAGTGAATGGGGGAAGTACGGGTGCTGCAGAAGTGATGGGTTCCCAATTAGGATTGGCGAATGCAGCAGGAGGGGCACTATGGGCACGACGGGCCTGTGTTTGTCTTCTTGGTGGCAGTGGGACACTACTTGTGCTTGCCACCTCGCCAGCTTGAACTGCACTTATGGGACTCGCCACGTCACCATGTGTTACTGCAGTGCTTGATGTACGACTAGGGTGTACTAGGCCACTGGTGCTTGCCAGTTCACCAGAAGGAATAGCGGCGCTAGTACTGCTCTGCTCCATACGAGGGACCTGCGGTTCTTGCACCTCAGCGGGAGAGGATTGGGGTCTGGTACGCCTGACCTTGGCAGGGACCACAACTCCGTCGTCAGAGCTATCTGTCTGGAGCCGCTGCTGTCTACAGGTTTGTATTCTGAGCCTGAATCTGACAGATGAGTGACTTCCTCTTCACTATCTGTCATGCTCGGAAACGTGTAGGCCTCTTCACTACTGTACCTTCGATTTGCCATTTTGGGCTCTAAATTTAGTGGTATAGTAGTGAGACTCACAGGTAAAAAAGCTCCTGACTGTTAGCGATTGTATCAAAATGCTACCAAAAAAACTGTTAGCGATAGCAGGGATCAGGCCTGACTCTGCAAATGCTGCAGTTATGTGTTTAGTGTTTTGTAAGTGACAGTGATCGATCGATACTGCACTTGGGTGGGCTTGGCTGAGCGGAGGGGCAAAACGCAGGTGTTAGCAGGTATCTGGGCTGATCTCACTAACACTGCGTTTTTGGGAACCCTAAACTGCTGTGGACGCTAGTATAGATCTGATTAGGTCAGATATTGATCCGTTCAGATACTATACCACTAAGGGAGATGTATGCTGCGTGCGTGGGTGTTAGCAGTACTGGCACTAACCTGACGCTGCCTGGGGCGACACAGACCCTATCTGACTCTAAAACCTAACATATCACCCGCCAGGTGATCGGGGGTTAAACCTTTATTAGGTAATAAACGGCGGATGCCCTGACACTATAAAAAACAAACTACCTAACCAGCGTCACCCGTAACAGTTTTACGGTGATCACTGGTGAAAGGGTTACCTAGGGGGCAATCAGGGGGTTAAAACCTTTACTAGGTAGTATATGGGGGTACCTGACGATATTAAAAGCTGATGACGAACCTAAATACTTACCTGCCTAACTAGCGTCACCTGTGACACTAATACAGCGATCAGAAAAACGATCGCTTAGTGACACTGGCGACGGGGGTGATCAAGGGGTTAAACCTTTATTAGGGGGGGTACCCTAGACCTAAAGGGGCCTACCACTAACTGCCCTACCACTTATAATAATAACAAATGACACCAATGCAATAATCAGTAAAGAAAAAAAAAAAAAAAAAAAAACTGCTATTGGTGTCACTGTGACAGGGGGTGCAGGGGAGTGATTGGGGGGTGAAAAGTGTGCCTGCGTGTTCTACTGTACGTGTAGTGTTTGGTGCAAACTTACTTGATGTCTTCTCTCCTCGGAAGCCGGAACAAAAAGGCCTCCGCTTCTGTTTATAGTTCAGAAGCCGAGGAAGCCTGTCATTCGCCAGGAGCGATCGTGAGGAGGTGGCCATGAATCAGGTGGCCATGATCGGACCCCCCGCCCGCGGGCAGGCAGGGACGTACAGGTAAGCCCTTATGCCTGCCCGTGCCATTGTGCCAACGTACATCGGCGATCGGCAACTGGTTAAAAAATAAAATATTATTCATGAGATCAGGAGAAATAATCCAGAAATCAGTTTGTGAGAACTCTGTGTGAATATGAGCAGCAAAACAACTTAGTTCTTCTAGCATTATAAAGAAGACAATAATGCGCTGCATTAAACGATCACAGAATTTGCAGCGTGAGGGATGTGCTAGCTCCAATATGAACACTAATTTTACCAGACTGAGAGCTTCCCTCTCGTACTTGCTTCAGAGCATGCGTCGTTTTTGGTCCATTAAAACAGCATACAAACGATCAGTTTTCTTCATAGGAACTGGTTCCGACGGAAAGATTTGAAACCTGTTCTATTTCTAGGTCCGTCAGAATTTTTGAAAAAAAAAGTCAGATGAAGCCCACACATGATTGAATTGTCCGCCGGAATGATGCCGAAAAGTCTGGTCGTGTGTACACGGCATTAGAGTGGCAAGGATGTGTAGTTCCCTTCCACAGGCGGTGGTCTCAGCGGGGATCAGAGTTCCGGGTATTGGCTGTACTTCTGTAAAGCGTTGTGTTTCTGAGCATGCGCGGAAAGCGCGATCCTTTCTCAAACTATTGAGAAAGGAGCGCACTTTTCGCGCATGCTCAGAAACGCGTCGCTTTACGGCAGTACAGCCAATACCCTGAACTCTGCACTCCAGCTCTCCTTGTGTCTGTCAGGCTGCGCTCCAAGCCTCGCTGTGGATTCCGCCCTGAATCCCAGAAGTGCACTGTGGATCAGCACGCCGACAGCAGAGAGGAATATAGCTGAAATTTCATCTAGACTGCAGAGATCGTATATGGCTAAAACTGGACTCCCCTGTGCTTGACAACGGTTTTTTACATGTGAGTGATTTAATGCAATTTGTTATTAATTGTAAACAGTCTTACTAAGAGGCGCCTGTTGCTTTTGTTTTTTCTCTTACTGATGTTGGAAGAGAAGGCCTGGGTCGCAGTCTCTACTCTAATTCATCCCAAAGGTGTTCTGTCAGGTTGAGGTCAGGACACTATGCAGGACAGTCAAGTTCCTCCACCCCAAACTCACTCATCCATTTCTTTATGGACCTTGCTTTGTGCACTGGTCCAAATCATTTGGCGGAGGGGGGATTATGGTGCGGGGTTGTTTTTCAGGGGTTGAGTTTGGCCCCTTAAATCCAGTGAAGGTGTCAACATACCAAGACATATTGGACAATTTCATGCTCCCAACTTTGTGGGAACAGTTTGGGGATGGCCCCTTCCTTTTCAAACATGACTGTGCACCAGTGTCAAAAGCAAGGTCCATAAAGACATGGATGAGCGAGTTTGGGGTAGAGTAACTTGACTGTCCCGATCTCAACCCAGTAGAACATCTTTGGGATGAATTAGAGTGGAGACTGCGAGCCAGGCCTTCTCGTCCAACATCAGTGCCTGACTCCACAAATGTGTTTCTTGAGAACGGTCAAACATTTCCATAGATACACTCCTAAACCTTGTGGACAGCCTTCCCAGAAGAGTTGAAGCTGTTATAGCTGCAAAGGGTGGGCCAACTCAATATTGAACCCTACGGACTAATGCCCCGTACACACGGTCGGATTTTCCAATGGAAAATGTCTGTGTTGTCGGATATTCCGACCGTGTGTGGGCTCCATCGGACATTTTCCATCGGATTTTCCGACATACAAAGTTTGAGAGCAGGCTATAAAATTTTCCAAAAACAAAATCTGATCGCGTCAATTCCGACCGTGTGTGGCCAGTTCCAACGCACAAAGTGCCACGCATGCTCAGAAGAAATTCCGAGACGGAACAGCTCGGTCTGGTAAAATTAGTGTTCGCAATGGATACAGCACTTTCGTCACGCTGCAATGTAAGAAATGGTTTAATACAGCGCACGCTCTTCTTCTTTATAATGTGAGAAGAATTAAGTAGTTTTGCTGCTTATATTCACACAGACTTCTTTCTTTATTATTTATCGTGATTCCCTCAATATATGTTGATTTGTCACATCTGACCCATTTTTTTTTTGTTTGTTTTTAATTGTAAAAAATTTTTTTTCAAGGCTGTTTTTTTTTGGTAATTTTGTTTGGTTTTTAATCAAGAATTTTTTTGGGTGTGTTTTGTGTGTCAAGTTACCACAACACCATTATTATCTTGTATTATTTAATCTCAATGAGATTGTTTGGTGTTGGTGTCTCTTGTTAATTTCACATTGTATTTTGAAATGTACCTGCCTCTTCACAAACAAACTAATTCCTTTATTAAGGGCTCACAACCAAACAAAGAGGGAGGCAACACTGGAGAAACAGCTGAAATTGGCGAAGCCTTTGGCCCCCAGGGCACATATCAATTATTTTACTGCAAAATTGGTGGCCTGAGGAGTCCATAGCAAAGGGAGTGCAGTCTGGTCCAGAAGTCCCAGAGATCCTGAAAGCAGCAGATGACATCTATGTCCCCAGGCTGTGGTCATACAAGAGGCTGCATCTTTTGTCAGACCAGACTGAACCCAGGTCATCACTCTCTGGTCTTCCTTCCATGCTTCCTTCCACGCTGTGGCTGTGGTGGTGGAGTTGTGACAGCAGGAGGAGGAGGAGGATGGTCCAACTCAATCACGTCGATATTGAGTGTGATTTCGCCACTCACCCCCTTAGTTAGGACTTTATAAATAAGTTTCTCACACATAAGGCGTTGGCCCTCCTGCATGCCCTTCAGTTTGGTGGCAGCCATGCAGGCAAAGGCCTCTTCAGGAGTGGGTAAGGCTCTGAGGGACGCAGAAGCCTCCTGAATGAGCCTGAGCGCTGAATCCTGCACGTGACTCCCCTTCCTGGGTCTTTTGTGTGGAAGGCGGCGGGGAGGAACCTGCGATTCGGTCAGGCTCCGACTGGTCCCAGGCTTCTCCTGGCTGCAACTTAGCCCCACCTCCTCCTGGCTGCCACTAACCCCCGCCTCCTCCTGGCTGCCACATTCCACAGCCTCCTCCTGTGTGCCACATTCCACAGCCTCGTCCTGGCTGAGGTCTTCCTGTGTATGAAAGAGGGACATAGTTTGAGTTTTTGATTCATCAATCACACACAATTGTCACCTCATGACTGTTGCAAATTGAATGTTAAGAAATATAACTGATGATCATTCTGAGCCCAGCATTTTTCATTCTTGTCCCAAATATTTTTGCCCACTACTGTCTATTGATATGTAAAACACTTTAATAAATCAGCAATTAGTGATCAGTAATAACATCTAGTAAAGATCATTTATTTATTGACCAGAAATCTGTAGAACAATGCTATACCTGACTCCATCTGGGCTCCTCCACTTCTTCCTGGCTGGTAGTCCCAGGTTGGACATCGGAAGCCTCAGCTGGGGTGGAAGGAAGGGTACCACAGCCTGGGGACATAAATGTCATCTGCTGCAGCTCCTGATCTCTGGGAATCCGTGACCTTCTTGCGCTCCCTAAGATAAGTGCTCCTCAGGCCACCAATTTTGTTTTTTAAATAGGGGATGGTTGCTGTGGGGATCACCAGCTTCACCAACTCCAGCAGTTTCTCCAGTCCTGCCTGCTTCTTTTGTTTATGATTATAATGTGGATGTTTCACCTGCCACAGACAGGGCAGCTCCCTGTACTTGTCTATGAACAGGGGGAGGAAGTTGTGGTCATTGCAGCCATCCATTTTATCTGCAAGACACAACACAAGACAAACCCTAATGTCAGGCAAAACTCTCCTAATCTTGTTACAATATAGGCCTCAATCTAGAAGCAGTATAGGCTCAAGTTTAGATCTTACCTTCGTTATCACGATCGGCGCCTCCGATACTCCTCCCTCCGCTCACAGATCGTACGTACTACGCACGCGTGTTACACTTTATACACACTGCTCATGCTTGTAACTCCGCCCGCCCCTGACGTTCTTTCTAGTCTATTCCCCACCCCTTTTCGTTCGGCGCAGTGGGGGGAGAGCACATGGCGGAGACACAGCAGGTGCGTGCTAATTACAGCAACGAGGAGGAGGAGGAGGAAAGCCCGGAGCCGGAAACGTCTGGATCCAGAAGGAGAAGATTTAAGGCCTCCAATATGTCCTTTGGGGAGATGTTGGAGATGGTCGACATCCTGAAGAGGGCCGACTATGATGGAAAGTATGGACCTTACCCCAACCCCAATGTCCGAAAGGCCAAGATAATGGCAAAAGTGGTCAAAAGTCTGCACCGGAATTTCGGGGTATGTCGATCGAAAGATCAGCTCAGGAAGCGGTGGTCGGACCTCAACTTAAGAGAACACGAGCAGTACAGAAAGATCCGGAGGGTGCTGCAAAAAAGTAAGTAGTTGTGCTGTGTTCCCAATCTTTTTGTGTTTATTACGTTCGTGCTGCTCCATGTGCTTTTCTTAACTGTTGTACAGTTTAAAATGGCAACTTTCATGTTCATGGGCACATTATTCGTTCGTATCCAACATTTTTCTTTCGGCCTATAAAACACCATTGTTTTGGCCATATGCATTTGACCACATTTTTTAGGGCCTACTTGTATGAAAATAATTTGGTTGTGTAGATGGGTTTGTTACTAGAATGAAATGCAAACTCGATTCTGTGTAAGGAGAGGACACTCAGCAGCAGTTTTCACATCTGGAGCACTAGCGTGGGACTCAAGAACACCCTTTTTATTAGGGGGCCCACACAGGTGCTCCAGTGTATATTATAGGGGTGTCTCCATCTGTGAAGCTTGGACAAAACAGGTAACGTATTGAAGCTTGACAAAGGACGCTCAAAATTCTACATCTTGGAACTCTCCCAAAACAGACAATTGTACCCCACTTCCAAGCAATGTTTCATATTTATAGTTCTGCCATCAAATATCTGTGTGCTAAGTATACCATTTTTTTTTTTTACATAGGGGAGAAAAGACTCGGAGGACACCCCTCATCCGAGGAGACCAGAGACCCCCCACCTCTGGAAGAAGTGGAGACCCTCCAAAGCCAACAGGAGGAGGAGGAGGTTTTTCTTGTTGGTTTGAAACATGCCTGTTTTATCTTAAATGGACATTTCTACTTTTTCTAATGCCACCCCAAAAATTGTTAAACAACAAACATGTTGGTTTGTTTTAAAAACCTTTTCAAAATGCACATGTGATTGTGCAGGTATTAGAAAGATTGTTAATCAAGAATGTGTGGATAATTGTCTGAATGCTCCAACACTTTTGTGGTGCTCTAATTGCTGCTTTCTGTGACAATGGGGGTTATTTCTTAAGGGCAAATCCACTTTGCACTACAAGTGCAGTTTCAAGTTTCAAAACTTGTAGTGCAAAGTGTCTTTGCCTTTAGTAAATAACACCCAACAGTGCTTTGTAAGGTTACACAATCACGCCATTCTCAGGACTCCACACATTTCTGTCAGGGTCAGCTAAAACAAACACAAGCAGTAAATGTCACCAAAGATTTGCTTAATGTTTTTTTTTTTTTTATTTGATAAAGGTTTCACACATTGTCTGGCATATTGATAGCCCCCCTACCCGCAAAGAATTCAAGGTATCTTAGCCGGAGATCACAGGCACTCAGGGAGGGCAAGCCAGGAAGGCCACTTTCAAGCACCGTCAGGGTTGGTTCATTTTGAATTCCGGCTTCAGGCCCAACTGAGCCAGCATGGTTGGCAGAATGTTGCCATAAAAAGTTGTGTAGAACACAGCATGCCAGGATAATATGAGTCAGTTTATACTCCGCCATATGTATGGGCGTAAGAAATAGGAGGAACCGGCTGACCATGATTCCAAACGTGTTTTCCTCCACTCTTCTGGCTCTGGCCAGCCGGTAATTAAAAATAATTAAAGTAATTAAAAACCCTCTGGTCCGGGGTGAGGGTCCTCATCGGGAATGGCCGCATAAGATGGTCCCCCAGCGCAAAAGCTTCATCCGCAATGAAGACGAATGGGAGTCCTTCCACATTGTCTTCTGGAGGTGGCAAGTCCAAGCTGCCATTCTGGAGATGCCTGTAGAACTCCGTCTGGACGAGGACTCCACCATCGGACATCCGGCCATTCTTCCCCACATCCACATACAGGAACTCATAAGTAGCCGACACCACCGCCAACATCACAATGTTATTGAACCCCTTATAATTATAATAGTACGACCCCGAGTTGGGTGGCGGGATGATGTGGACGTGTTTTCCATCAATTGCCCCTACGCAGTTAGGAAAGTCCCAACGCTGGGCAAAGTGGGAGGCCACCATCTGCCATTCCTGTGGCGTGGAAGGAAACTGTTGAGGAAAACAAAAAAAATTAGTCTTTTTGCACATAAACATGGAAAGCAGATTAGACACAAACATTCTTGGCCAACATCAAGATAACATTTATTAATGGGAATTTTTAAAGACCAAAGTATAAGGTACACCTATCATATTCCCCCTCCCCCCCGTCATGGGCCATTTCTAACATTATATGGGGGGGGGGGGGGGGGAGCTCTTGGACAGGTAACCCTCTCCACTTCATTGAGAGATGAATGCCTAAATAATGGGTATTACTTGGAACAGCCCCTCCTTACTTACACTATTGGCGGCCCACTGGACAGGTAAGAAGTGTCATAATACAAAGATATAAATACATACTGTACACATTTGAGCACAATTGGACATTCTGCTATTACCTATCAAGATAATAATAGGATACAAAAACTTGAAACATTACCATTTGAAAGTATACAGGCAGGCCCTTGCACTACATGCTTTGGGGAATTCATCCATACATCTGAGCACAAAAGAGATGGGTATAGTGTGTATGGGTTTGGCAAAGTCAGCAGATAGATGATTGAGGATAGATAGAGAATTGGTATCAGCTGACTTAGCGGTTGGGGCGAGGGAGGGTTCCAAATGATTTGGGGACCCCCCCCCAAAAAAAAGCCTCTGGCACTCTGCCTGAATTTAAAGCACAAATCACATTTAAAAACATTTTAGGGGGTGTTTGGGGTAAAGCACTACTATGGAGCTGATAAAATACATTGTTAAGTGACTACATGAGGTGAATATAGGGCCAGGAGACCATGCTGGGGAGGTAAGTGAAGGCAAATAAGTATGAAGGACCAAAAAAAAAAAATTACATAAAAATCCAGCATGCATGAGAACAAAGGGGACATTCACAGCATATTCCAATCATGGTAATTAGGGAATGAGGAAAGAAATACAATACATTAGTAAACATTATATACAATAAAATGTGATATTAAAGGATAAAAATCTTACCTTAATATACTCCTTCTGCAGGACCTGGATGATGGCAGAACAGGTCTCTGGGATAGTGATACCCAGAGCCTGGGGGGAGATGCCTGTCAAGAACTTCAAGTCCTGCAGGCTTCTCCCCATCGCCAAGTACCGCAAGGTGGCGTCGAGCCTCTGCTCCGGAGTGATGGCTTGCCTCATGCAGGTATCTTGCCTGCTGATATAGGGGGTCAGCAAAGCCAACAAACGGTGAAATATGGGGTCCGCCGTCCGGAGAAAGTTCCTGAAATCATCAGGATTATTCTCACGGATCTCACGGAGCAAAGGCATATGACAGAACTGGTCACGCTGGAGCAACCAATTCTTGGTCCATGAACTCCTCCCCACCCTGTTCATGGACTGGACTTGTGTCAAGGTCAGGACCCCAACACCAAGCCCCCGCACAGCACGAACTCTACGAGGAGTACGTATACGCAACATGGCTAGAAAACGGTCGGCTGCTCAGAACGAAGTAACAGAACGCACTGAAGAACAGCAAGGCCTGTGAAGAGCGACCTGAAAAACAGTAACGAACGAACAAGAACACAATGACAAAGTCACGCGGAGCTTGCTTGCACACACTGAAGAGCAGATACAAACCCACAAGCACAAACTGAACAGCAGAAAACGATCTGAAAACCACGAGTCTGAAAAAGCGCGAGTCGTCTCTCACCAAACTTTTACTAACACGAGATTAGCAAAAGGAGCCCAAAGGGTGCCACGCTTGGTTCTGAACTGGCCTTTCCTAGTCGTACGTGGTTTACGTGACCGCGTTCTTGGCAATCGGAAATTCCGACAACTTTGTGCGACCGTGTGTACGCAAAACAAGTTTGAGCCAATATCCGTCGGAAAAAATCCTAGGATTTTGTTGTCGGAATGTCCGATCAATGTCCGACCGTGTGTACGGGGCATAAGAGTGACCAATGCCATTAGTTCATGTGCGTGTAAAGGCAGGCGTCCCAATACAATAGATTTGTCAGAAAACCTTTACTTTCCTTTCAGAATCAAAATTTTCTATGGGACACTATACTACAAAATACTCCCACAAATGCGGACCATTGATTGCAACCAAGATTTGTTAATTGGCACACACAAAAAAGTATTTTTTTCCTAACAAATTCATTCAAGACCATGTTGCAAAATGAATACACCCCAATGAAATTCTTAGGAACAAAGCTAAATTTTAGACAACAAAATCCTAATTAACAAGAGTTCAACTACAAATGAGTCTAATTATTCAATAAACAGGTGTCCAGCAGACAGTTGATTATAAAGGGCCAAGTAAACCCACAACAGTAAAATCAGTCTGTATATGCAGCAAAGCATGCTTGTTCTACTCATTGTGGAACCTAAGGCGTTAATCCTGCACATTGTGTAAAATGGCTGTTTGATCCTGTCTTCTCTGATCCTTCCCTTCTTCCACTGTCCCCAAAACTTCTGGTTGAACAGAGCCTTGGAGGCACTGTGCACATGCTCAGTTTGGTGTGTATTGCTGGAGAGTTGTGTGTCTTTTTTTTTTTTCTTGGGAGGGTGCATGTGATCAGCACTGTCAAGACAGAGGGTCAGCGGTCCAGCAGCCTCATAAGACAGTCAGAGGAGAATGAAAACTCCTTCTACAAGCTTTAACCAGACACTGATAGAAGTCACAAGACTGCTATATGCTGCTGATGAGAAAAGGTATTTAGCAGTTTAGAGATAAATATATCTCTATTGTTTTACATATAAACGGAAAATAAACAGTAAGGTTTACACCCAAAGTTCAGAATTATGACACAGATATGGTGGCCCCGGGATAGGCTAGAGGACACTGGAGTATGCATTGAGATGAATAAATTCTAGCAGTCCGTAGTATTATGCCCCATACACACGGTCTGATTTTCCGATGGAAAATGTCCGATCAGAGCGTGTTGTTGGACATTCCGACCGTGTGTGGGCTCCATCGGACATTTTCCATCGGATTTTCCGACACACAAAGTTTGAGAGCAGACTACAAAATTTTCCGACAACAAAATCCGATCGCGTAACTTCCGACCGTGTGTGGCCTGTTCCGACGCACAAAGTGCCACGCATGCTCAGAAGAAATTCCGAGACGGAACAGCTCGGTCGGGTAAAATTAGCGTTCGGAATGGATACAGCACTTTCATCACGCTGCAATGTCAAAAATAGTTTAATACAGCGCACTCTCTTCTTCTTTATAATGTGAGAAGAATGAAGTAGTTTTGCTGCTCATATTCACACAGACTTCTCACAAACTTATTTCTTTATTATTTTTTGTGATTCCCTCAATATATTTAGATTTGTCACATCTGACCAAATTTGTTTTTGGTTGTTTTTCATTTTTTTGGGTTTTCTTCCAGGCTGGTTTTGTATTTTTTGTTTTTTTTTTTATTTTCAAGCCTGTGTTTTTATTGTTGTTTTTGTTGTGTTTTACTCCAGAATATTTTTGTGTGTGTTTTGTGTGTTAAGTTACCACAACACCATTGATATCTTATATTATTTAATCTGTAGGAGATCATTTGGTGTTGGTGTCCCTTGTTAATTTCACATTGAAATGTACCTGAATCCTCACAAACTGTCCTTTTTGAAGGAAAACACACATAGGAGAGTATAATTGATCAAAAAATTCCTTTTTTAAGGGCTCACAACTAAACAAAGAGGGAGGCAACTCTGGAGAAACAGCTGAAATGGGTGAAGCCTTTGGCCCCCAGGGCACACATCAATTATTTTCAAGCAAAATTGGTGGCCCGAGGAGTCCATATATAAGGGAGTGCAGTCTGATCCAGAAGTCCCAGAGATCCGGAAAGCAGCAGATGACATCTGCGTCCCCAGGCTGTGGTCATACAAGAGGCTGCATCTTTGGCCAGACCAGACTGAACCCAGGGTCATCACTCTCTGGTCTTCCTTCCACGCTTCCTTCCACTCTGTGGCTCTGGTGGTGGAGTTGTGGCAGCAGGAGGAGGAGGATGGTTCTCACTCAATCACGTCGGTCTTGGGTGTGATTTCGCCACTCACCCCCTTAGTTAGGACTTTATAAATAAGTTGCTCACACATGAGGCGTTGACCCTCCTGCATGCACTTCAGTTTGGTGGCAGCCATGCAGGCAAAGGCTTCTTCAGGAGTGGGTAAGGCTCTGAGTGACGCAGAAGCCTCCTGAATGAGCCCTTCATTGGGAGATGAATGCCTAAATAATGGGTATTACTTTGAACAGACCCTCCTTAGTTATACTATTGGCAGCCCACTGGACAGGTAAGAAGTTTCATAATACAAAGATATAAATACACATTTGAGCACATTTGGACATTCTGCTATTACCTAGCAAGATAATAATAGTATAAAAAAACTTTAAACAGTACCATTTGAAAGTATACAGGCAGGCCCTTGCACTACATGCTTTGGGGAATTAATCCATAAATCTGACCAATAAAGAGATAGGTATAGTGTGTATGGGTTTGGCAAAGTCAGCAGATAGATGATTGAGGATAGATAGAGAATTGGTATCAGCTAACTTAGCAGTTGGGGGGAGGGAGGGTTCCAAATGATTTGGGGACCCCAAAAAAAAGCCTCTGGCACTCTGCCTGAATTTAATGCACAAATCACATTTAAAAACATTTTAGGGAGTGTTTGGGGTAAAGCACTACTATGGAGCTGATAAAATACATTGTTAAGTGACTACATGAGGTGAATATAGGGCCAGGAGAGCATGCTGGGGAGGTAAGTGAAGGCAAATATTTGTATGAAGGACAAAAAATAATTACATAAAAATCCAGCATGAATGAGGACAAAGGGGACATTCACAGCATATTACAATCATGGTAATTAGAGAATAAGGAAAGAAAGACAATATATTATCAAACATTAAATACAATAAAATGTGATATTAAAGGATAAAAATCTTACCTTAATATACTCCTTCTGCAGGACCTGTAAGATGGCAGAACAGGTCTCTGGGATAATGATTCCTGGGGGAGATGCCTGTCGAGAACTTCAAGTCCTGCAGGCTTCTCCCCGTCGCCAAGTACCGCAGGGTGGTGATGAGCCTCTGCTCTGGAGTGATGGCTTGCCTCATGCAGGTATCCTGCCTGCTGATATAGGGGGTCAGCAAAGCCAACAAACGGTGAAATACGGGGTCCGTCATCCGGAGAAAGTTCCTGAAATCATCAGGATTATTCTCACTGATCTCACAGAGCAAAGGCATATGACGGAACTGGTCACGCTGGAGCAACCAATTCTTGGTCCATGAACTCCTCCCCACCCTGTTCATGGACTGGACTTGTGTCAAGGTCAGGACCCCAACACCAAGCCCCCGCACAGCACGAACTCTACGAGGAGTACGTATACGCAACATGGCTAGAAAATGGTCGGCTGCTCAGAACGAAGTAACAACGCACTGAAGAAGAGCAAGGCCTGTGAAGAGCGACCTGAAAAACAGTAACGAACAAACAAGAACACAATGACAAAGTCACGCGGAGCTTGCTTGCACACACTGAAGAGCAGATACAAACCCACAAGCACAAACTGAACAGCAGAAAACGATCTGAAAACCACGAGTCTGAAAAAGCGCGAATCGTCTCTCACCAAACTTTTACTAACACGAGATTAGCAAAAGGAGCCCAAAGGGTGCCGCGCTTGGTTCTGAACTGACCTTTTCTAGTCTCGTCGTACGTGGTTTACGTGACCGCATTCTTGGCGATCGGAAATTCCGACAACTTTGTGCGACCGTGTGTACGCAAACAAGTTTGAGCCAACATCCGTCGGAAAAAATCCTAGGATTTTGTTGTCGGAATGTCCGATCAATGTCCGACCCTGTGTACGGGGCATTACAGTGTGATAATGTATCTTATAAGAGGGTCACAAAAAAACAAATGATGTAAATCATAAAATAGAAGAACAGAAGATAGGAGAAGAAAAAAATAGGGAATAAGCAAAAGAAAAAAGAAGAGGGGGTGAAAGAAGCTATCCCAAAATAGTCCTTGGTATATGGGTGAAGGAAAAAAAAAAATCTTGAGCTTTCTATGTGATCTCATGGGTATATATTCACGGTGAGGTATACATGTAGAATAAAAAATTACAGCAGAGCTTTAGGGGCATCAGATGTGGATATATCGATCCCGACATACCATACAATTTTAAACTTCTCGAAGGAATCGTTGTCCATTGCCAACATCTACTCCATCCGCATTATATCATTTACCGTAGAGACCCACAAGGCTAAAGAGGGAGAAAACTCAGAGAAAAAATCAGAGAAAACTTCTTTTTGGGAGGCAATTGAACCTGGAAGTACAGACAGCAGTGCTACTTCAGGTGAGGGCTGTAGGGATGAATTATATATTGAATTGTAAACCGTGAAAACTTGTGACCAAAAAGGTTGTATCTTGCTGCACTCCCACCAGATGTGTAATTAATTCCCTTCTGCCGAGCCACACCTCGAACAATGGGTAAGTGTGGAACAAGGCTGTAAACAAGGAGATCTGGATGCCGCACACTGGGTAAAGTTGAAAACTTGTCTTTTGAGTAAGCACTCGGCTTCGAGTGCGAAACGCGTCAGCTTTTCCTGTACTCTCTGCATGATGGTCTTGTATTTTTGATGATCCTATTTTTCTAATAAAGACAAGTTTTCAACTTTACCCAGTGTGCAACATCCAGATCTCCTTGTTTACAGCCTTGTTCCATTCAGCATTTAGCCGGCACCTGGAACTCTTCAAACTCTGAAAGCTTCACATCAACTACACACCTGGGTTTGTGTCTACCTGAGCGGTGAAACACCCTCTTTTTGCTTTGAATGGGCAAGTGTGGACGGAAATATTCTATGTAATGAGGGGATCCCTGCACCATCTAGACATAAGCTTATAGTGTTTTTCCTGAGCATAGCAGGAAATTGTAGATCTGTGGGCAAAATGGAAGGAAGTCTGCCAATCGGCAGTCGTAAGCTCTTTTCCCAGATCCATGGACCACATCCTTGTATAAGGGGGGAGCTCATTGTTTAACGCATGTAGTAATTTATAGATTGCAGATAATAGGTGTCTGGGCATTTCAGTAAGGGAGCACAGTCATTCATTTTCAGTAAAGGAGTGGTGAATCTGAGTAGCGCGAAATAGGCCTGTACAGAAAGTAGATAAATGCAGAGCGGTAAGCAAATTTCTGTCGCCTGGGATAACGGGCTGCTCAGTAGCCGGGTGCACAAAAGACCACGACGTTCTTGATAGTGTACCCAGTGTTGGGGAGCCCAAACCCTGGGGGAGAGCAGGATTATCTAATAGTGCCGTAAGAGGGGATGGGTTAGAGGACAAAAGGTTCTGAAGGCCTTTCTTATTCCATACATGTAAAGCAGCACGGGTTAGAGGGGAAGAGGAATGAAGTCCTGGGAATACCCCCAAAGAAGAGCCCTTAGATCCAGGGGAGAAAGATCTTGTTCCACAATGACAGAGGCCCTAGTAAAAGGGCGAGGAAACCATTCCAGTACCCGTGCCAGAATTGCGGCTTTATGGTAAAACTCATAATCCGGGAGTCCCACTCCGGCCTGGAGCTTGGGGTAGGTAAGACGTTTGTGGCGTATACGGAAACGTGAGGAGAGAAAGAAATTTTTAGGTAAGAGTATGGTGTTGGTCTGAAAAAGGTATAACAACTTTGGCAGCGTGTCCATCTTTAAAGGGGTTGTAAAGATGTTTTTTTTTTTTTTTTAAAATAACAAACATGTTATACTTACCTTCACTGTGCAGCTCGTTCTGCACAGAGTGGCCCCGAACCTGGTCTTCTGGGGTCCCTCGGCGGCTGTTTCAGCTCCTCCCCGCAAGCATTTACCACCTTCATGCGAGCTCCCTCGCACGGTGGTTAGTGCTTGCGGGCGCGCTCCCGTGATACAGCCGGCGGCTATAGCCGCTCGCTGTATCACTCGGCCCCGCCCCCCGGCGCGCCGCATCATCGGATGTGATTGACAGCAGCGCGAGCCAATGGCTGCGCTGCTTTCAATCCATCCACTGCAGCCAATCAGCGACCAGGCTGAGCTGCAATGAAGCTGACGAGGACGAGGAGCGAAGATTCGAGGCGTCAGGTAAGTAAAACGGGGGGGCTGGGGGCGGCGGTACTGTCAAAAGTTTTTTCACCTTAATGCATAGAATGCATTAAGGTGAAAAAATTTTTACCTTTACAACCCCTTTAATGTGTTTATGCGCCCAAACCAAGGTAAGGGAGAGGAGCCCTAAGTATCTAAGTCTCTCAGAATACGAGCCAGTAATGGGGGGTAATTCAGTGAATATAGATTTGAGAGATTAGATGGAATGGTGACGCCCAAATAGGAAATACCTTTAGAAGACCATTGGAACGAGAGTTTAGAATGTAACTGGGAAATAGTGGCAGCAGTTAACAACATGTTAGGGGCCTCTGTTTTTGGATATATTCAATTTAAAATTACTAAATTCCCCAAATGAGTGGAATTCATGCAGTAAAGACGGTACGGAGATGTGGGGCTGTTATAAATACACTAGCAGGTCGTCCGCATATAAGGAGAGTTTATGGTGTAGGGACGGGGTCGGAATACCCATGATCGAGTCGCTTTGCCTAAAAGTGTGGGTTAGGTGTTCCATCACGATGACGAAAAGTAGAGGGGAGAGGGCACAACCCTGTCTCGCACCATTTGAAATATTAAAGGGTTCTGATAATGAACCATTGACTAACACAGAGGCTGAGGGCTGGGAATACAAAGACATAACCTTAGTTATGAAAGCGGAGCCGAGGCCAAGCTTTTCCAATGACATGTGGAGGAACTGCCAATTCACTCGGTCAAACCCTTTTTCAGCGTCAAAGGAAAGTAAGCACGCTTTCAAGTCATGTCTCTTTATGTATCAGATGAGATGAATGGTTTTTGTGGTGTTGTCTCTGGCCTCACATCCGGGGACAAAACCAACTTGATCCTTATGAATAACTGATGGCAAAAGCAGGGAAAGGCGATTTGCTAATACCTTTTGAGTTTAAGGGAAAGAAGTGGAATTTTATGCAATGGCCAAGTCAATCACCTGACCTGAATCCGATTGAGCATGCATTTCACTTGCTAAAGACAAAACTGAAGGGAAAATGACACCCCAAGGAAATTGCTGAGAGGCATTTTGAGCCCATTGAATATTCATTTTTTTTGTCCCAAGCGATTGAATAATGACAAAAAAAAAAAATTTACAAAAAGTTGTCACTAAATGATATATTGCTCACACAGGCCATAGGCATATGTGGAATTGCACCCCAAAATACTTTTGCTGATTCTCCTGAGTACGGGGTGGGTCTTTTTGGGAGCCTAGCCGCATAAGGGGCCCCGAAAACCAAGCACCGCCTTCAAGATTTCTAAGGGCGTAAATTTTTTATTTCACTCCTCACTACCTATCACAGTTTTGAAGGCCATAAAATGCCAGGACAGTTCAAACCCCCCCAAATGACCCAATTTTGGAAAGTAGACACCCCAAGCTATTTGCTGAGAGGCATGTTGAGTCCATGGAATATTTTATATTTTGCCACAAGTTGCGGGAAAATGACAAACTTTTTTTTTTTTTTTTTTTTGCACAAAGTTGTCACTAAATGATATATTGCTCAAACATGCCATGGGCATATGTGGAATTACACCCAAAAATACATTCTGCTACTAAATTTTTGATTTCACTCCTCACTACCTATCAGTTTCGAAGGCCATAAAATGCCAAGATGGCACAACCCCCCCCCCAAATGACCCCATTTTTGAAAGTAGACACCCCAAGCTATTTTCTGAGAGGCATGGCGAGTATTTTGCAGCTCTCATTTGTTTTTGAAAATGAAGAAAGAAAAGAAAAACTTTGTGACAAAAAGCGAGGTCTGCACAATACCATACCTCTCAGCAAATAGCTTGGGGTGTCTACTTTCCAAAATGGGGTCATTTGTGGGGGGTTTGTGCCATCTGGGCATTCCATGGTCTCCAAAACTGTGATAGGCAGTGAGGAGTGAAATCAAAAATTTACACCCTTAGAAAACCTGAAGGCCGTACGAGGCTAGGCTCCCAAAAAGTCTCACATGTGGTATCCCCGTACTCAGGAGAAGCAACAGAATGTATTTTGGGGTGTAATTTCACATATGCCCATGGCATGTTTGAGAAATATATCAATTAGTGACAACTTTGTGCAAAAAAAAAAAAAAAAATTCCCGCAACTTGTGTCACAATATAAAATATTCCATGGACTCGACATGCCTCTCAGCAAAAAGCTTTGGGTGTCTACTTTCCAAAATGGGAGTCATTTGAACTTTCCTGGCATTTTATACACAACATTTAGAAGCTTATGTCACACATCACCCACTCTTCTAACCACTTGAAGACAAAGCCCTTTCTGACATTATTTGTTTACATGAAAAAATAATTTTTTTTGCAAGAAAATACTTTGAACCCCCAAACATCATATATTTTTTTAAAGCAAAGACCCTACAGACTAAAATGGTGGGTGTTTCATTTTTTTTTTCCACACAGTATTTGCGCAGCGATTTTTCAAACGCATTTTTTAGGGAAAAAACAAACTTTTTTTAATGCTAATGCACTAAAACACACTATATTGCCCAAATGTTTGATGAAATAAAAAAGATGATCTTAGGTCGAGTACATGGATACCAAACACGGCATGCTTTAAAATTGCGCACAAACGTGTAGTGGCGACAAGCTATATACATTTTTAAAAGGCTTTACAGGTTACCACTTTAGATTTACAGAGGAGGTCTACTGCTAAAATTACTTCCCTCGATCTGACCTTCGCGGTGATACCTCACATGCATGGTGCAATTGCTGTTTACATTTGACACTAGACCAACGCTTGTGTTTGCCTTTGCGCAAGAGCAGGGGGGGACGGGTGCTTTTTTTTTTTTTTCCCTTTATTATTTTTTTTGCTTTTTTATCTTATTTTTAAACTGTTCCTTTCATTTTTTTTTAATCATTTTTATTGTTATGTCAGAGAATGTAAATATCTCTTATTATAGCAATAGGTAGTGACAGGTACTCTTTTTTTTTTTTTTTTTTTTTTTTAAATGGGGTCTATTAGACCCTAGATCTCTCCTCTGCCCTCAAAGCATCTGACCACACCAAGATCAGTGTGATAAAATGCTTTCCCAATTTCCCAATGGCGCTGTTTACATCCGGCGAAATCTAAGTCATGAAATACTCGTAGCTTCCGGTTTCTTAGGCCATAGAGATGATTGGAGCCATTCTGGTCTCTGATCAGCTCTATGGTCAGCTGGCCGAATCACCGGCTGCATTCTCAGGTTCCCTGTTGGGACAGGAGAGCCAGAGAAAAACATGGAAGACGGTGGTGGTGGTGGGGGGGGGCATTTCCTCCCACTTCTTGTAAAAGCAGTCTAGAGGCTAATTAACCACTAGGATTGCTTTTACAATGAAAGCCGACTGCTGGCTGAAAAAAATGATACCAAGATGATACCTAAACCTGCAGGCATCATTCTGGTATAACCACTCAAAATCCACCAACATACCAGTACGTTGCTGGTCCTTGTTGGGCATATATTGTAATCTTTTTTTTTTTTTTTTTTTTTTTATGCAGCCTGTGGGCAGAACGAAAAAAGAGATTGATCGGTGGGTATGCCCACCATTAGAATACCTCCCTTCATCCACTCACTTCTAATGATGGGCATACATGCACCATTTATATATGCCGAAGCATGGGGGCATCCGCCCCAAAAGTTAGGAGCAATTCGCTCCTCCGCCCCTGCTGCCCCCTTGCTTTGGCATATATCACCTCCGACAGCACTGGAGTCACGGCTTTATGTATCGTGGGAGCAAACGCTGTTGCTGTCAAGATAAATAAATCCGCGTTGCAGCTGAATGGCGTACCTGAAAACAAAAAAAATGGTTAACAATAACACAGTAAACCGTAAAGTATAAAAAACTGCATACCTGAAAAGCAAACATGTTTTTTTTACACTTTTTTTTGTAACTGTAACTTTTAAAACTGTAACCGGTTCCAGGTTCGGGTCTCTCAAAATGCGATGGCATCTTGGGAGACCCTGTGAAAGTGTGCCTAGTGTGTGCAATGCTGTACCCTACGCTAATACTCAACTAGTGTATGGTAGCGTTCAAAACATTCACCAATGCAAAGACCAGGATTGTCAGGACAGGAGGGACAATAATAGCGGATGTCACGCCTATATCCACGCTTGCTGCAGACACAACATCTTTTTTGGGGGAGGCTTTGGGTAGGGGTACTCGGGAGGAACTAATGAAAATGCCTCTCATGCAGCCGACTGCATTTGGTTGGGGATGTGAATGGGGGGAAGTACGGGTGCTGCAGAAGTGGTGGGTTCCCAATTAGGACTGGCGAATGCAGCAGGAAGGGCACTATGGGCATGATGGGCCTGTGTTTGTCTTCTTGGTGGCAGCGGGACACTACTTGTGCTTGCCACCTCACCAGCTTGAACTGCCTTATGGGACTCGCCACGTCACCAAGTGTTACTGCAGTGCTGGTTTGACTATGACCGGGGTGTTCTAGGCCGCTGGTGCTTGCCAGTTCACCAGAAGGAATAGCGGCGCTAGTACTGCTCTGCTCCATACAAGGGACCTGCAGTTCCTGCACCTCAACAACAGCAGAAGAAGATTGGGGTCGGGTACGCCTGACCTTGGCAGGGACCACAACTCCGCCGTCAGAGCTATCTCATGGAGCCGCTGTCGTCTACAGGATCGTATTCTGAGCCTGAATCTGACAGATGAGTGACTTCCTCTTCACTCTGTCATGCTCAGAAACCTGTAGGCCTCTTCACTACTGTACCTTTGATTTGCTATTTTGGGCTCTAAATTTAGTGGTACAGTAGTGAGACTCACAGGTAAAAAAGCTCCTCACTGTTAGCGATTGTATCAAAACGCTTCCAAAAAAACTGTTAGCGATTGCAGGGATCAGGCCTGACTCTGCGAATGCTGCAGTTATGTGTTTAGTGTTTTCTAAGTGACAGTGATCGATCGATACTGCACTTGGGTGGGCTGGGCTGGGCCGGGCGGAGGGGCAAAACGCAGGTGCTAGCAGGTATCTGGCCTGATCCTGCTAACATTGCATTTTTGGGAACCCTAAACTGCTGGGGACGCTAGTATAGATCTGATCGGATCAGATATTGATCCGTTCAGATACTATACCACTAATGGAGGTGTATGCTGTGTGCATGGGTGTTAGTGGTACTGGCACTAACCTGATGCTGCCTGGGGCGACGCAGACCCTATCTGACCCTAAAACCTAACTTGTATCACCCACCGGTTGATCAGGGGGTTAAACCTTTATTAGGTAATAAACGGCAGGTGCCCTGACACTATAAAAAATAAACTAACTAACCAGCGTCACCCATAACAGTTATACGGTGATCACTGGTGAAAGGGTTAACTAGGGGGCAATCAGGGGGATAAAACCTTTTATTAGGTAGTATATGGGGGTCCCTGACGCTATAAAACACTGACTATAAGCATTGGAGGAGGGGGGACTTTGGACTTTTTAGGCACAGTAATACAAGAGAATTTACAAAAAAGGGTATTTTATTTATTGAAAAGACATAAAATGCAATTGTTAAAAAACCACAAAACAATCTAGATACATAAATATTCAATGTTCAAATATATTTTTGCCGCTGTACAGAGCCATACACATGTATACAGAACCCGGAATTCTGGACATCGATCCAAGATGGATAGAAATCCGAGGGTATGGCTGGACAGTGGACACACGATAATTATTTCAACTAGAAACTGTGCTCAACATGTTACGAATGCCTTCACGCTTCTTCAGGAGCAGATATTATTGTGGTAAATGATGTAGCTTGAGATAACAAGGTTGTTTAAAGTGAATGTCACTTTCTAAACTACTGCCATAGGGGTTATCTATAAGGATATACATGCCTCCTGCATGTATCTTTACCTGTCAAATGTCTCCCCTCTGTCTGTTATTAGACCCGAAAAACTGCATATTCTGTGGGTGGGTCTGTTGTCTGGAGCTCGGTGGGTGGAGTCGTGATGTCAGTAGACTCCCCGCCCACCTCCACACTCTCCTGTGTATTTCTAACACTGAACTTCTGCTATGATCTCTAACATCCAGTGAAAAGACAGGAAAGTAACCACATGACTTCAGCATGCCAAATCATGCTGAGGTGTGGAACAGCCAATCCTTGCAGAGCTGCTGAAGAAAGGAGTGGGGGGAGGGAATTAAAAAATACTGCATGTGTCTTAGGCTGAAGCACGAGATATGTAAATCACCTGTCACTCACAGCAAGGGGGAGTATTTGACGAAGTTTTTCTCAGTTTGTCAAGAATTATCTCACTGAACAATAAAAGCGGATTGCTCAGAGATGGATTAACTCTGTGTGGCAAGACTGGGCTCATATGATAGGAAATCTGATACTCTACATTAAGATAAAAAAAAAAAATTTGGGTTTATATCCACTTTAAAATTATTATTATTAGGACAGGGACGGCCTGGGATTGGAGTGAAAAAGTACGCAGAGTCCAGAGTTCACAAAGGTATAATTGCTTGCCAATTAAGAGGTGAAGTTGAAAAAGATTATATGGAAGGACTAAGGTAATTAGGGGTAAATGAATCTTGATTGGAGTATTATTGAGTAGCAAAGATCCATTAAGCAGATATCCAGTAAAATGATGTGGTAAACCAAACGTAAAAAGGTAGAGGGAATAATTGATTATCCCAGAGGCAATATATGGAACAGACTGGACATGATCAGCGACCATCAGTGATGTCTCCTATTGTCTCCTATCCAAATAGGAGACATCTCTGATGGTCGCTGATCACTTCCAGTCTGTTCCATTTGTTGCCTCCAGGATAATCAATTATTCCCTCTACCTCTTTACGTTTGGTTTACCCTTTGGAAAGCCTTGTGTATATACTGTATATATGCACATATTGATTATCTTACTGGATTTCCGCTTAATGGATCTTTGCTACTCAATACTCCAAACAAGATTCATTTACTGCTAATTACCTTAGTCCTTCCATATAATCCTTTTCAACTTCACCCCTTAATTGGCAAGCAATTATACCTTTGTGAACTCTGGACTCTGCGTACTTTTTCACTACAATCCCAGACCGTCCCTGTCCTAATAATAATAATTTTAAACAACCTTGTTATCTCAAGCTACATCATTTACCACAATAATCTCTTCTCCTGAAGAAGCGTGAAGGCATGCGTAACATGTTGAGCACAGTTTCTAGTTGAAATAATTATCGTATGTCCACTGTCCAGCCATACCCTCGGATTTCTATCTTGGATTGATGTCCAGACTTCCGGGTTCTGTATACATGTGTATGGCTCTGTAGAGCGGCAAAAATATATTTGAACATTGAATATTTATGTATCTAGATTGTTTTGTGTTTTTTTTAACAATTGCATTTTATATGTCTTTTCAATAAATAAAATATCCTTTTTTGTAAATTATCTTGTATTACTGTGCCTAAAAAGTCCAAAGTCCCCCCCTCCTCCAATACTTATATGCAATATTTTCAGGATGCGGCACTAAACTACCAGCCATGTATCCACAGTACCACTCTGTGTTTTGATACATTTTTTTTTTTTGTTTTATAAAAAACTGACAGCAAACCTAAATACTTACCTCCCTAACTAGCGTCACCTGTGACACTAATACAGCGATCAAAAAATGATCGCTTAGTGACACTGGCGACGGGGGGTGATCAAGGGGTTAAAACTTTATTAGGGGGGGTTAGGGGGGTACCCTAGACCTAAAGGGGCCTAACACTAACTGCCCTACCACTTATAACTGTCACAAATGACACCAATGCAATAATCAGAAAAAAAAACTGCTATTGGTGTCACTGTGACAGGGGGTGCAGGGGGGTGACTGGGGGGTGAAATGTGTGCCTAGAGTGTTCTACTGTAATGTGCAGTGTTGGTGCACTTACTTGGATGTCTAATCTCGGCGCCGGAACGAAAAGACCGACACGAGGAGAGATGACATCACTTCCTCTGCCGCTGTTTACATTACAGCAGCAGAGGAAGATTTTCATTCGTTGGGAGCGATCGCGAGGGGGTGGCCACGAATGAGTGGCCTCCCCCTCAGCACGGATCGCTCCCCTAACGATGCCGACCGCCTCGGGCACCTGGGGGGGTGCAATGCGCCCCCCGCCCGCGGGAGGCAAATTACGTACCAGGTTCGTGATTTTGCCTGCCCGTGCCATTCTGCTGCAGTATATCTGCGTTAGGCGGTCGGCAAGTGGTTAAAAAGTGGGAGGCACATATACAAACTGTTGTAATTCCTACACCGTTTACCTGATTTGGATGTAAATACCCTCAAATTAAAGCCGAAAGTCTGCAGTTAAAGCACATCTTGTTCGTTTAATTTCAAATCCATTGTGGTGGTGTATAGAGCCAAAAAGATTAGAATTGTGTCGATGTCCCAATATTTATGGACCTGACTATATACAGTGAGGCAAAAAAGTATTTGATCCCCTGCTGATTTTGTACATTTGCCCACCGACAAAGAATTGATCAGTCTATAATTTTAATGGTAGGGGTTTTTTTTAACAGGGAGAGAGAATAATAACAAAAAAAACCCCAGAAAAATGCATTAAAAAAAGTTATTAATTGATTTGCATTTGAATGAGTGAAAAAGGTATTTGACCCCTTCGCAAAACATGACCTAGTACTTGATGGCAAAACACTTGTTGGCAAACACAGAGGTCAGACGTTTCTTGTAGTTGGCCACCAGGTTTGCACACATCTGAGAAGGGTTTTTGTCCCACTCCTCTTTGCAGCTCCCCTCCAAGTCATTAAGGTTTCGAGGCTGACGTTTGGTAACCCAAACCTTCAGCTCCCTCCACATATTTTCTATTGGATTAATGTCTGGAGACTGGCTAAGCCACTCCAGGACATTAATGTGCTTCTTCTTGAGCTACTCCTTTTTTGCCTTTGCCGTGTGTTTTGGGTCATTGTCATGCTTGAATACCCATCCACCACCCATTTTCAATGCCCTGGCTGAAGGAAAGAGAATCCCACCCAAGATTTGAAGGTACATGGCCCCGTCCATCATCCCTTTTGATGCGGTGAAGTTGTCCTGTCCACTTCGTAGAAAAACAACCCCAAAGCATAATGTTTTCACCTCCATGTTTGACGGTGGGGACGGTGTTCGATTTTGGTCTCATCTGACCACAACACTTTCACCCAGTTCTCCTCTGAATCACTCAGATGTTCATTAGCGGGCCTGTACATGTGCTTTTTTGAGCAGGGGGACCTTGCAGGCGCTGCAGGATTTCAGTCCTTCACAACGTAGTGTGTTACCAATTGTTTTCTTGGTGACTATGGTCCCAGCTGCCTTGAGATCATTGACAGGATTCTCCCGTGTAGTTCTGGGCTGATTCCTCACCGTTTTCATGGTGATTGGAACTCCACGAGGTGAGATCTTGCATGGAGCCCCAGACCGAGGGAGATTGATAGTTATTTTGTGTTTTCTTCCATTTGTGAATAATTGCACCGACTGTTGTCACCCTCTCACCAAGCTGCTTGGCGATGGTCTTGTAGCTCATTCCAGCCTTGTGTAGGTATACAATCTTGTCCCTGACACCCTTGGACGGCTCTTTGGTCTTGGCTATGGTGGAGAGATTGGAATCTGGTTGCTTCTGTGGACAGGTGTCTTTTATACAGGTAACAAGCTGAGATTAGGAGCACTCTCTTAAAGTAAGTGCTCCTTATCTCAGCTTGTTACCTGTATAGAAGACACCTGGGAGCCAGAAATCTTGCTGATTGATAGGGGATCAAATACTTATTTTACTCATTAAAATGCAAATTGATTTATAACTTTTTTGAAATGCATTTTTCTGGATATTTTTGTTGTTATGCTGTCTCTCACTGTAAAAAATAACCCACCATTAAAATTATAGACTGATCATTTCTTTGTCAGTGGGAAAACGTACAAAATCAGCAGGGGGTCAAATACTTTTTTCCCTCACGGTAGGTGAGAATGATACAAAATAATTAAACTCAGTGCTGCTCCTAAATTAACAAATAAATTAGTCAACAATAATATATTAAAGTGCTTGTGCAAACACACAAAGTGAAATCAAATAAAGTCCTTCCATGCAAAATAAACAAACATGTCCACATCTGCTTGTGAGGATAAATATGCCACTCCATGCTCCCCTCCTGGGTCCCTACTTACCAGCAGTAAGCTTTAAATTTGCAAGGTCTTTATCCTACATCACTAGTTTAGGTATTTCCCACCAACCGCAAACTTTAAAGGATTCCAAGGTCTTTACTCCACATCCATGGTAATTTCTCCAATATAATGGTATGGGTATATCATGTGCCAAAGAAATTCACTCACATCAAAGAAAGGCATACAGGTAAAAATCGCCGCCTTGGCATGCTGCCAGCTGTTACTGAACCTCGTGTGTGGTCCTTGCTTGATGCGTATCGCCCCTCCCACTGGGCATCTTCAGAAGCTAGGGATGGCCTTGACTGGCTGCCTTATATGTGTGAGGTCCTGCCTACTACACCCAAACCTACTCCTCTCACTAACTATGTTGTGTATTATTACACTTCCGCTTCCACCGGAAGTGTGTTGGCCATCATATTATTACTCCTTATTGTTTAAATCCACTCACCCGTGAGCGCAAGAACTTGACGGCCATCACATTAAACATGTACCAAATTCATTACCAGACTCCATGTACGAGGCAGTGGTAGTGGTCCTGTTGAAACCCGGGAAGGATCCGATCCAACCTGAGTCTTACAGGCCCATATCACTTTTGAATAATGATTTGAAATTGCTCACTAAAGTCCTCGCTATGCGGTTGTCTAAGGTGGTGACAAAAATAGTGCACCCGGATCAATCGGGATTTATACCGAACAGATCCACAGCACACAATCTTCGCAGACTATATTTAAACATGCAAATCCCAACAGATAATACAGGTCAAAGAGCTATCCTGTCCCTAGACGCCGCTAAGGCATTCAATAGCGTAGAATAGAATTATCTTTGGAGGGTGCTAGAGAAGTTCAACTTGAGAGAGACATTCATATCCTGGATCAAACTACTATACAGAAAACCAAAAGCATGTATTAGAATTAACAACACACTCTCCTCCTTCTTTGATTTGCACAGGGGAACAAGACAAGGCTGCCCATTATCCCCATTGCTCTTTGCTTTGGCCATAGAGCCTCTGGCTGCTGCTATCAGAGAGAACCTGACTATATGCGGTTTTAAAAGGGGAAATTTGGAAGATAAAATAGCCTTGTATGCTGACGATGCGCTCATCTTTTTGGGCGACACGTCTGCCTCCTTAACAAGTCTCATGGAGTTAATTAGTAAATTTGGATCCTATTCAGGGTTCAAGATAAACTGGGACAAATCCACATTGTTACCATTGGACCCCCCTTGTGTCGCCACTTCCCTCAGCAGCAGACCAGATAAAGGTAGTAGATACTTTCCGATACTTAGGCATAGTCATCCACCCCAATTTAGAACTATATGTTAAACTTAATATAAATCCCTTGATTAAAAAATTCCAGGAAAAAACAGCCAGTTGGATAAAACTGCCCCTTTCGGTAGTTGGCCGATGTAACCTGATAAAAATGGTCTGGGGTCCACAACTTTTGTATGCGCTCCACAACGCCCCTATATGGATCCCTATACACATTTTCAAAAAATGTAACACCATATTTCGCTCTTTGATCTGGAGGAAACAGGTGCCGCGTATTAAATTGGAAACACTACAGGAGGCAAAGGACTCGGGCGGGCTGGCAGTCCCAAACCCATATTATTATTTTATAGCGGCCCAATTGCAACACCTGATGGGTTGGCAGGACTCTGAGTTATCTGACCCTGCGAGCAATATTATATGTACATTACTCTCGAATGGGGGCCTTGTGGAGTGCTTGGAAGCAGGAGAGTTCCGTAGGGTACCTGAATACAAAACTTTGGTGCTTATAGATAAGATATGGAACAAGGCCAAGCAACATTTTCATTATGAAGGGTACTCTGAATGGTCTCGTATATGGAACAATAGCAATTTTCCCAAACTGTGTAAATTAAAGGGCTTCTCTGTATGGTCTAGGAGTGGGGTGGTGTATATTAAGCAGTTATACCAAGGAGGACTTTTACGGGACTTTCAATCCCTAAGAGAAGAATATGGCATACCAAATGTTGTGTTCTTTCAATATTTACAACTTAGGCACGCCATCTCAGCACAAACTACACTTTCTAAGTGGGAATTAACTAGACCAACGGTGCTTACACAGCTGGTAAACTCAATGTCTAGGAAAGGGCAGATATCATCTATATATGAATCACTAATAATGCAGATATCCAAGACTATGTCACTAAAATGCAGGACAAGTTGGGGGGAGGATATAGGTCACATTACAGATGAGGAATGGTCTGCTATAATGGAGACTGTGCCTAAAGTGTCTCTTTCCTCTTCCCAAAAACTCACGCAACTATTCATTATACACCGAACCTACCGTACCCCCTATAAATTATATAAATGGAACAGAAGAGATGAACCATTTTGCCCCCGTTGTAAGATAGATAATGGCACCCTTATACACATGCTCTGGAAGTGCCCAAAATTACAAAGATACTGGTCTGAAATAATCAGCTCTATAAATAAAATATGGAATCTTACATTTGTGGTTGACCCCAAGCTGTGTCTGTTGGGATGGTTGGACGAAGAACTATATACACACCACATACGTATATAGCAATCACCAGAATGTTGTTTATTACTAGAAAACTTATAGCTAAGAAATGGCTTTCGGTGACACCACCGACACACGCAGAATGGGTGAATACCATAAATGAAACTCTATTGAGGGAAAAGCTGACATACCAACACAGGGGGAGCCCAGCAAAATTTGAACGTATATGGGATCCTTGGTTGGAGGTACCTGGTTTAGCCCCCTTCCAATTGGTCCAAAATAAAATACTAGGTGGCAGAACGCAGACGCCTACCCCCCCTTGTTTGAGGAGGGAGGCTGTCTACATTGAATGGATACAGGATGCTATGATGTCATAGGGACTCAGAATATAGATCAAACTGTCAATAATTTTGATGAGAAGTTGTCTTACTCTGCGGTGACGAGTTATAAGGTTTTAATTATATATTAGTTAAAAGAAGAAAGCAGACACTATTCTCCCCCCCCCCCATTGTTTAGGGGGGAGAGGTACCTCTACACCGACCGATTGTCCGTTGAAGGACCGGGAGCGGAGTAGGGGTACAAAGTACTAAAAGGACACACTTACTAATTATAGAAAATACGAGGTAGAGCTGAAATTGGTATAGATATGTAAAGATTTGTTTTCATAGATTGATTGTAAGCCTATATATACCATAAAATTGCAGGAAACATAAGCTGATTGACTGTATATTTGGATAATAATATGTCCTTGGCAACGTAATTTGATGTATGTTTTTGTTTTTGTTTTAAGGAAGAGTTTTTTCTCTTCTTATGTTTTAAAAATCAATAAAAAGAATCTGATTTAAAAAAAACATGTACCAAATTGAATACATTGAGTGTAGCGGTCACTGCTTTGGTGCTATTGTATTAGTTAACTCACTTCCTTGGAGTATGGAAGTTTAGACGGCATTGATGGTACTAACCACATTGTATTGTTAACTTCCTGCTTCCGCCGGAAGTATGTTTACCGACATTAGTGCTCCTTGTCTACCCAACTTTGTCTTAACCCAACTTTGCTGTAAATTCAGGAAGTCGGTAGCTGCTGTATTGGTGCTTCACCTTAAATGTAATATGCACTACTATCGCCATCTTGGTACTCCTGCACGGTCCAACTTACTTCCTGGTATAATTTACATATAGATCTACATTCAACCCTGTAGGTGTTATCGAGTGTAATTGGTATAACCATTTGGTTTCATTCTGTGATATAGCTTTTTTCATGTTTTTCTACTCTCGCGATCCCACAAAAAGTCAATTTTGAAGGATCTCTTATGGAATCTTCTGAAATGGAATCCTTTCTTGAGGTTATTGACATGTTCACTAAATCTTACTCTTAGCTCCCTGGTGGTTCTACCCACATATTGTAGTCCACACTCACGTCTAAACTTCCCATACCCCTAGGAAGTGTGTTAACCAATATAATAGTTCCAAAGCAGTGACCGCTACACACAATGTAGTAGATTCGGTACACGTTTAATGTGATGGCCGTCAACTTCTTGTGATCCCAGGAGAGTTGATTTAAACAATAAGAAGTAGTAATATGGTGGCCAACACACTTCCAGTGAAAGCAGGAAGTGTAATGATACACAATGTAGTTAGTGAGAGGAGTAGGAGGTTTGGGTGTAGTGGGCGGGACTTCACACATATAAGGCAGCCAGTCAAGGCCGTCCCTAGTTTCTGCAGATGGGACGAAACGTGACAAGCAGGGACCACACACACGAGGTTCAGTGACGGCTGGCAGCACGCCAAGGCGGCGATTTTTACCTCTATGCCTTTCTTTGATGTAAGTGCATTTGTTTGTGATTTTTAACAATAAATTCTAGCAATATTACGCTATGTGCATCTCTCTCTTCATTGGTACATGATATACCCATACCATCATATTGGAGAAATTACCATAGATGTGGAGTAAAGACCTTGGAATCCTTTAACGTTTGCGGTTGGTGGGAGATACCTCAACTAGTGATGTAGGATAAATACCTTGCAAATTTAAAGCTTACTGCTGGTGACCCAGGAGGGGAGCACAGATTGGCACTTTTATCCTCACAAGCAGAAGTGGACATGTTCGTTTATTTTGCACGGAAGGACTTTATTTGATTGCACTTTATGTGTTTGCACAAGCACTTTAATACATTATTATTTACTTATTTATTTGTATATTTAGGAGCAGTGCTGAGTTTAAATATTTTGTTTTATTATTAGGGATTTTTTACCTTACACGTCAGTAGCAGCCCATTGTTTAATTTATTCAATTAATGTGTTTAATTTAATACATTTGATTATTTATTGCACATACCATAACGCGATCACTTATCTTTTTTCATATAGGTGAGAATAATATTGTTTAAAGGCTGTCACAATAGCCTTGGTATTATGGAGTTTCGTGTTGGTCGTATCTTGTATAAGTTGGATAGGACAGTGGGGAGGACGTGGGTGAAGGACCCTCACGAGATGTTGGCTACATTTATTGGAGAGGGAATAATGATGATAGCAGCCTTTGTCTCGTGCAATAAAGGAATGGGGAGTCAAGGAGTTGCAACAAATCCCATCTGGCACTTGAAAGGTCCACATAAACGGAGGAGCTCAAATTCCCCTTATGTGTGTTTTCAAGTGAGGCGATCGTAGACAGCAGTCGGGCAATTTCTATGGCACGGGCCTTCTTTAACCGGGAACCATGTTTTATGAAAACACAGTGAATAACACACTTCAAGGCTGCCCACTGTGTCATGGGGGTAGTGGTATCCTCAGAGCTATGATCCAGGACAAAGTTCCGTATAGCTAGTTTGACTTCAGCAACACAGGGGGAGTCCTTGAGTAAATTCATTTAGGCGCCAGGGAAATCCCCTACGTGATTTGGGCATATGTTCCAATGCAAGGTGCACCGGATCATGGTTCGACCAAAGAAGGAGGCCAATGGATGTTTGAATGGGGACATCTAGGAGGGATTGGGATACAAAAAAATAATCAATATGGCTATAAGAGTTATGAACAACTGAGTAATGACTATAGTCCCGTTCCAAGGGATGTTGTGTGCGCCAGACCTCTATTGTGCAGAATGTAAAAGGGATTTAATATGCATCAAGGCCGAGTGAGCAGTAGAAGACTTACCCAAGGATGTATCTACAAACGGGGAGAGGGACACGTTGAAGTCACCGCACAAGACAAAGCAGGGACCCCCAAAGGTGATCAATCTGTCAAGGACCGCAGAGAGGAAACGGCCTTGTTCTTGGTTAGGACTGTAGACAGCCACTGTAAAAATAGAAGATTGATATTTCAGTTTGAGGAACACATATCGGCCATTGGGGTCTATGAGGGAATCTAGGACTTCCGGATGGAAAGACTTTTGTAAGGCTATAGATGCCCCCCTTGATTTAGCTGGTGGGTTGGTGCTATGATGCCAGGTGTGATAGAAACGACTATTGATAGCTGGAGTACTACCAGTACGGAAATGGGTCTCTTGTAGGAGCAAAATTTTTTATCAAGCTTTATGGAAGTGATACAAAACTTTCATTCCTTTTCTCAGGCATATTAAAGCCCCGAAAGTTAAAAGAGGAAAACGTAATATGATCACGAACCGCCATGACTATATGGAAGGAGGGTGAGTAGCCATTCTAAAGCGGGTTCCCATAATAAAATAGATGGTTGGATCACAAGAAAGCCCAAAAGAATAAAAGCAAGAATAAAGCAGTGGGAAAGGAGGAAAGGGAGAGAGAGAGAGGACAAAGAGTAAAGAGGCGGAGGTCCTCTTCCACAGCATAAGGAGAAAAAGATAGTGAGCATGGTAGGAAAAAAGTTCACCACACGCACAAATATGACAGGCCACTAGGTGGCAGTATAACGCTTAAATGGAGAAAAATAAAATAGCAAAAATCACATAACTGTAGAAACATGGTCCAGTGCATATTTCTGCACTGAAGAGCCTAGGGGGGTTCGAGGAAGGCACACGATCCAGCCCCTGGACCCATCACTCCACGGGATAATATAAAACTAAAAAACATTAACATTAAGGATTACTTCAATAAAATAGAAACCGTATGAAAATAGGAAAAAAACCCTTCCACCTGCATGGTGATAATAATGATTACCTGAGAGGAGGAAGAACATAGGAGGGGAATATAAAAGGGGGGGATCAGGTAGGACATAGGCTGACGTACTGGTATCGCATGCAAGGGCACAACAGCGATAACCTAAAATACAGTCAATTGAGTCCCATAGCCCTATGGGATGAATAGGAAAAACAACCAATAGTGAAAGTATGGAGAAACCTGAAACAGAAGAAAATATAAAAAAATAAACCGATGACCAAGTCCTAGCAGGGTCTCTAGGGTAGTGCCTGAGCTTAACTTCGGAGTAAGAGAAGTCCCGAATGCAGGGGCATCCCTAGAGGGAATAAAGAATGTTAATCATCTGGCGGCCTGTGTGAAGAAGATCTTGGGCGTTTTGGTTTTCCCATGCTTCTGTCAGTGGTTAGCAAAGTGAAGGCCCAGGGTCATCGGTGGAAAGGGCCAATCAGGCAGGGAAACTTGGGGTCATTACAGGATTCCAAGAAAGGTAGTGAAGTCCTCCAGTGTGCTAAACAAGGCTGTCTTGCCCTCATGGTTTACCCTGAGAAAGAAGGGGAACCGCCATTATTATCTGATGTTTCATTTCTGAAGAAGCTGCGTGAGAGGTTTCAATGCCTGCCGCATAGCCAGCGTCTGGCGAGATAAATCTGGTAGAACCATGACAGGGACGTCATTAAAAAGGGTAGTGTCTTGGAAACTTGCAGCCTGCATGATCTTCTTGATTTTATAGAAGTGCACTCTGCATAACGTATCACGGATGAAAGGGAACCAAGGTTTCTGGGCCCTGAGGTCCTGTGTCCTCTGTCCAGTTCCAAGGGTGCATCTTTTGGCTGCTGCAGAAGCTTATTGAAAATGGCGGCGGCCGCCTCAGTGAGGTCTTCATGTTCAATGGTTTCAAGAATGCTTCAGATCCATCTATTATTACGGCGGTTTCTATTTTCCATATCATCCTGCTAATACATAAGCTGTTGAATCAGCACTTTATGGGAATTCGGGGTTTCCTCGTGGGATTGTATAACAGTACAAAGGACATCAGGGGTATGTTCAATGTCCTCCATACGGACCCCTATATCCTTTTTAAGCTCATTGATCTTTAGGCGATAGTTCTTTTTAATGCGATCAACACAATGTTCAGAGTCAGATTTAGTGGGCAGCGATCTGATATAGGTGTGCAGAGATCTCATTTGAGACTCCATGTCCCATCCATACCCAGAGCAGAGGGAGGTTTGTGAGACGCTGTGGGAATGTCTGGTGAGGCGATCAGAGCCCTCTGGGGACACAGAGCGACTGTGGGAGCTCTCCTGTGTGTGAAGAGCAGAGTCAGGCCGGGCTGGGGAAGGTGGCACGGTGCCATCTTGCCCCAGGTTGCCATTCTGGCAGCAATCTCCAGTCTTTGCTTCCTTATTCTTTTTGCCACCCATCAGTGTGATTTGGCGGTAATCCTGAGGTAGGAAATGACCTGCGGGAGTCTCGGTGACCGGGAGCTGTACAGAGACTCATCTCAGCTCTCCATGCTCCTATATTTAGCAGTTTATTTTTACTAAAATAATTGCATTTCTATGTTCTGTGTGCTGTGGGAGACCAGACATAGTGCCTAAAGGCCTCAAAAAAATATGAGGCTAAATAGTGGTCACTAAGCAAATATTTCAATGCTAATCAGTGTGTGAATGCACCATAAAAGATTCAACTTATAGAACACAGATATTGCTTTATATAAGTAGCTTAATACGGATAACAAGTGAATGCCTAAAAACACTAAGGCAAAATATGACAGTGTGACAGATGTATGTCTAAGAGAACCGTGTCACAAAACTAAAAAATAATATTCAGTGTATAAATTAACTAAGCTTATAAATTCAAAAGAAAAGAAAGTCCATAGCTGTACAGAAACAGCAATGATTATAGTCCGTACATGCTTGGTAGCACACATACAAAACGGAGTAATAAGTGTCCCCAAGTGCTGAGTGAATATGGAACCAAAACTTGCTGCAGTGAATAAGGTGCGTAGACAGACCTCCACCGTTCGAAAACTGCTGCCTCTTACCAGAAAAAGTTGGTCTCTTAATTATGGGAGACCTAAAGGGCGGATGGCTGCAACCCCAGCCAGGGATCTGTACAACAGGCACTTATCGTGTGAAAGGGGCATAAAACTAAAGATTTTGTAATCTTTTAATTAATAACCTTACTTTCATGTAATGGAGCCAAACAAATGTTCTATAAAACACAGTTTTGTCAAAATTTTGGATATTGTTCTTGTGTTCATTGAGATATTGATTAAAATCCTTACTTTTCAAAAGGTGTACTCATTTGACTGAACTTAATTGAAGTGCTGCATATTTAAAACCCATCTGCATTTGTCGTGTCTTCCAGGGAACCTGATTATAGAGATGCAGTGAAATTTTGGCGGCCGAAAATGGTGTTTTTGTCATTTTGCTGATAAAGAAAAAAGGTGCTGATATTGGCGCCAAAAATGCATTTTACTGTGCTTATGGTTTGTTTTTCATAGGTCATGTGACTCAAAAACCGCATCAAAAACATAACACAGGTGCGTTCTTCTGCGTTTTCAATTCATTTCAACTAGGAGGTGGGTTTTTGGTGTGGTTTTTTTTTTTAACTGACCAAAAATGCAGCAAGCAAGATTTTTCACACCACAACAGAAGCGCAATGGACCAGTGTGAAGACATACATAGAATTTAAAGGGATAAAAGGAGAATATGGGAATTGAGTGTGGTGTGCTAGCCTGCCAACATCATACATTAAATCATGGCAAGAACATTCAACAAGGTGCATTTGGGGGACACCCCTTTGGACTTTAAATGGCAGAAAGTTTGCACTGTAGGGACAATTAGGACAAGAAGACGATTAAGTCAATTCTCCTCTTGTCAGGGAACATGGTTTTAAACAAAGTAAAAAAGTATAATAATATTGACGGGCAAAGAAACAAAGGCTTAATATGCTTGTTGTAGCTATTGTTACTTTAAATTAAGGCTGTGAACGGTGCTGACATCGGGGCGGCAGCCAGTGGACTGACAAACGCCAGCCGAGTGTCAGCACTTACATACCCAATCTGACTGGCGTAGGCCAGTCAGATTGTCTGTTCTGTCTAATCAGCTGTATAACAATCTGATTGGCCTATGCCAGTCAGATTGGGTATGTAAGTGCAGACACTCGGCTGGCGTTTGTCAGTCCACTGGCTGCCACCCCGATGTCAGCACCGTTTACAGCCTTAATTTAAGGTAACTGCAATAGCTACAACAGGCATATTAAGCCTTTGTTTTTTGCCTGTCAATATTATTATACTTTTTGACTTTTTTAAACCATGTACCCTGACAAGAGGAGGATTGACTTAATCGCTTTCTTATCCTAATTATCCCTACAGTGCAAACTTTGCCGCTATGGTATACCAGGCGTCTCTTGTGGATGCGTCTCTTGTGGATGCGTCCCAGCGACCGGCTTGTGGAAACACTATTAACCTTTCCTGTCGTGTGTGGACCTATGCAGCCAGCATGTTACTCTCCTCTGCTTTTTTATTTTTGTAACTCTCAGTAAATCTAACATATGTAAGTACTTTTTGGCCTTGTTACTTTATACTATGGAGAAAAAAGTTTCAGAGATAATATCGTTTTTCGATGCTTTTCTCATATTACTGTGCAAACATTACTATATACAGGCAATCCTCTAGTTACAAACATCCGACTTACAAACGGAGGGAGACAACAGGAAGTTAGAGGAAATCTACCCTTAGGAAGGGAAATTTACCCCTGTAAAAATTATAATGGGAAAAAGGTACCTCCACTGATGCTTTTTTTCAAATATAGATTTTATTTATTTTTTTACAGGCCCAACCTGGGCTGAGACAATACAATACAGTACGATGCATACATACATTGAAAATGAAGAGAGGGATATTCATTTGCCTTCCTGAATAATCATATATATTAATACATTTCTTACAGTAGA
Source organism: Aquarana catesbeiana (assembly GCF_042186555.1). Taxonomy (NCBI): domain Eukaryota; kingdom Metazoa; phylum Chordata; class Amphibia; order Anura; family Ranidae; genus Aquarana; species Aquarana catesbeiana. The sequence goes on along the minus strand of NC_133334.1, from coordinate 187,372,540 downwards.
AGGTCAGCAGATAAAATTCACATTTAGCATTTCTCTCTATTAGTCTCCCTTCGGCTCCTATCCCACTCGGGCAGAACCTCAGTACCCAAGAGGGGAGGGGCAGCAGAGGAAATCATAGATATACATCGGGAAAAAGAGGGGTAGATAGACAAAGGGGATAAGGGGAAGAAAAGGAAGAATCTATGGGGGGTGGGAAGGGTGTTTTTTCCAATAGAGTGGGATGCAAGATTTAGCTGCGTTAACTAAGTGTCGCACGATGGACTTTTTGTACCTTTTAGTTGATATAGTGTTTACGTGCAACAAAAAAAAGGCCGGGTCATTGGGGATATTGTATTCTGTGAATTTTTGGATGATTGCTCTAATGGTGGACCAGAAATGTGAGAGTTTTGAGCAGGACCAGAATACGTGCAGCAATGTGCCCCTCTCCACCCGACATCTCCAACAAAGTGCAGAGGCGTTCGGGTAGAAGGTATGTAGTAGAGCTGCACAATTAATCGTTAAAAAATCGTGATCTCGATTCACCTCCCCTGACGATCTCTCCTGCTGAGTTTGGGGATTCTTTCATATAAACAAGTGGAGAGATTATCTGCTCACTCAGCTGTCAAAAGAAAACATCCAGGCATTCTGCCAAGTTTAGAACTTGAAACATTGTATCTAACTTCCTTCTTAGATCAAAGGGATAGAACTTCTCTGTGTAAACAAATAACCTGGGCAATCTGCCAAGCTTTAAACAACCTGTAAATGCAGGAAGTTTAACCACTTAAAGTCTAAATCTTTTTCTGACACTTCTTTCTTAAGTTAAAATCAATATTTTTTGCTAAAAAAAATTACTTGGAACCCCCAAACATTAGAGATAAAATATATATATATATTTATTTATTTATTATAATATTTTATAATATGGAATAAAATGGCAATTGCTGCAATATTTTATGTCGCACTGTATTTGCCCAGCAGTCTTTCAAATGCAATTTTTTGGGAAAAAATACACTTCAATAAATAAAAAAAAAAGAAACAGTAAAGTTAGCACAATTTTTTTTGTTTTAATGTGAAAGATGATGTTACGCCGCGAGAATCATGAGAGAATCGTGATCTATCCTCTAAGCAAAAAAATCGTGATTCTCATTTTAGCCAGAATCGTGCAGCTCTAGTATGTAGGGCTTGGGGAGTTAGGTACCACCTTGTCAAGAGTTTATAGTTAGTTTCCTGTATTTTTGTACAAATAGAGGATTTTAGCGAGAAAGTCACTACACGTTGAATCTGGTCCGATGTAAATGTACAACTCAAATCTCTCTCCCATTTACGTATAAAGGTTAGATGTGTGTCGTCCGTCGGGGTAATGAGGAGGTTATACATTATCGACAGCGTTCTTGCGAGTGCACCCTCCTCTGAGCAGTAGTTTTCAAATGCCGTTAGAGGTTGTGTGAACCCTTGGGGGTTAGGTATAGACGCAAGGAAGTGTCTCAACTGGACAGCCGTCCAAAATGATAACTTGAAGGGGCCTGTTTGGTTGCTTAATGTCTCCACGGATGGCCATGAATCTCCTATCAGGAAGTGTCGTGCTTGTATGCGTTTTATGCTCAACATGGCATTTTTAACCTGAGGGTCTAGACCAGGAGAAAATTGCGGGTTTCCTATAATTGGGTAGAGTGGGGAGCTAGCTGACGATAGTGACTGCGTTTGGCAGGTTTGTGAGCTCACTCGGAGTGTCGTCCCTATCAGTGGGTGTCTTTTGTCTTGTACTCGAAGGTGTTCGTAGCACCACAGAGCTCCCTGCAGGGGTATTTGCACCTGGGCCTGTTCTAGGTGTGTCCACAATTTAAGGTCTTGGTGGCAACACCAGTCTATAATTCTGCCCAGGTGTACTGCCTGGTAGTATTTCCTCACATCCGGGACAGCGAGGCCCCCGGAAGCTTTGGGCATAGATAGGAGTGTACGTGGTAATCTCGATTTCTTATTTGCCCAAATGAATTTATGGAATTGACTGTGTACCTTTCTAAAATATGATGTGGGGATCGCGATTGGGAGTGTTTGTAACAAATAAAGGTATTTGGGTAAGATGCTCATCTTGATAAGATTGCATCTCCCGAACCAGGAGTGTAGGTTTTTACCCCAAGACGTCAGTATATTTCCTGTTTTAACTAGTAAGGGTGGGAAATTCAGTTTAAAGATGTGGTTAAGATTTGCTGGGACCAAAGTACCCAAATATGTCAGAGCTGTGGATGTCCATTTAAAGTTAAAACTAGAGCACAGTGTTTGCCGAGTAGGTCGTGATAATTCTATACCCATGGCCTCTGATTTGTTGTAGTTAATTTTAAGATTGGAGATATGTCCAAATTCTTTAAATTCCCTAAGAAGATTTGGAAGAGAAATTACTGGATTTGATAGGGAGAACATCAGGTCGTCCGCATATGCAGAGACCTTATATTGGGTCCCTCCAACCTTTAGGCCTTGGATGTCTGGGTTATTTCTAATTTTACTTAAGAACGGCTCTAACGTGAGGGCAAACAGTAGGGGGGACAGTGGGCAACCCTGTCTCGTCCCGTTTTTAATTTGGAAGGGGTCCGATAAAATTCCGTTCACTTTAACTTGAGCTGTGGGGGTATTGTATATCTGGGTGATCCATCCCAACATCTTTTCTCCCAGTCCTATGTGTCTGAGGACTGTCTCCACTGATGCTTTATCTCCAATGCTTGTTTCCACAACAACCCAAAATTTTCAAAATCCAATTGTCATTGGGACAGAAAGTGAGGTGAAATCTTCTGAACATGGGCACAGACAGCAAAACAAATGTTATAGGGGTGTTAACCATTCCCTATGCTATCCAAAAAGCTTAACCACTTGACCACTGGGCACTTAAACCCCCTTCCTAACCAGACCAATTTTCAGCTTTCGGTGCTCTCACATTTTGAATGACAATTACTCAGTCATACAGCACTGTACCCATATGAAATTTTTGTCCTTTTTTTCACACAAATAGAACTTTCTTTTGGTGGTATTTAATCACCGTTGGGTTTTTTATTTTTTTGCGCTATAAAAGAAAATAGACTGTCTGTAAAAAAAAAAAAAAAAAAAAAAAGAATTTTTCTTTGTTTCTGCAAATTAGTAATTTTTCGTTAGTAATTAGTAAAAAATCGGTTTAGCAAATTGGCTACAGGCGTGCATAACATGAGCCATCTCAGTAAAAGTTGGCAGGGGGGAGGGGGCAGCAGGTTCCGGGTACTCGGTCGGCCTATGGGAGGGCTGTGCAGGCCACAGCGTGATCCCTTTGGGGTGGCCTGTGTGAGCTCTCTCGGGTTGCCTGGTCCTGGGTCATTTTCATTGCTTCCCCTTGATTTCCCCATTCTATTTATTTACCAGGAACACTAATAGGGCGTACACACGGTCGGACTTTGTTCGGACATTCCGACAACAAAATCCTAGGATTTTTTCCGACGGATGTTGGCTCAAACTTGTCTTGCATACACACGGTCACACAAAGTTGTCGGAAAATCCGATCGTTCTAAACGCAGTGACGTAAAACACGAACGTCGGGACTATAAACGGGGCAGTGGCCAATAGCTTTCATCTCTTTATTTATTCTGAGCATGCGTGGCACTTTGTCCGTCGGATTTGTGTACACACGATCGGAATTTCCGACAACGGATTTTGTTGTCGGAAAATTTTATCTCCTGCTCTCCAACTTTGTGTGTCGGAAAATCCGATGGAAAATGTCCGATGGAGCCCACACACGGTCGGAATTTCCGACAACACGCTCCGATTGGACATTTTCCATCGGAAAATCCGACCGTGTGTGTACGGGGCATAACATGTTAACACAAATCAGTATACTAATAGCTCATGTGTAATTACTGACTTATGGATAGAAATGTAATCACATCTGTATTTTAAGCATTTACTGTTAAATATCTAACCTATACCTGTAAGTCTCTCTCAACAGGCTCTGTTGGCCTGTAGGAAGGGGTACTATCTATAATGTTATTTTGTCTATTTGAATTGAAAATCTCAAACATATTGAACAAGAAATTATTCGGCAGCTAGAAGATAAACAAGTGTATAAAAGTTGACATCAGATCCTATGTGGAGCATTCGAAAGAAATTGGAAATTTTTCTTTGTTTCGGTTATAAAATTTAGCAAATTAGTAATTTTTCTTCATAAATTTTGGCCAAAATTTATACTGCTACATAGCTTTGGTAAAAATAAGTACAAATTGGTGTATATTATTTGGTCTTTGTGAAAGTTATAGAGTCCACAAGCTATGGTGCCAATATCTGAAAATTGATCACACCTGAAGTACTGACGGCCTATCTAATTTCTTGAGACCCAACATGCCAGAAAAGTATAAATACCCCCCAAATGACCCCTTTTTGGAAAGAAGACATTCCAAGGTATTTAGAAAGATGCATGGTGAGTTTTTTGAAGTTGTAATTTTTTCCCACAATTCTTTGCAATATCGAGATTTTTTTTTTTCTTTTTTTTTCACAAAATTGTCATATTAGCAGGTTATTTCTTACACGCAGCATATGCATACCACAAATTACACCCCAAAACACATTCTGCTTTTACTCCCGAGTATGGCAATACCACATGTGTGAGACTTTTACACAGCGTGGCCACATACAGAGGCCCAACATGCAGGGAGCACCTTCAGGCGTTCTGGAGCACATAGGCCAATTCTGACATTTCTCTCCTACATGTAAAAATCATCATTTATTTGCTAGAAAATTACATAGAACCCCAAAACAATATATATGTTTTTTTAGCAAAGACCCTAGAGAATACAATGGCGATCGTTGCAACTTTTCATCTCGCATGGTATTTGCACAGCAATTTTTCTAATGCGTTTTTTTTTTTTTTTTTTTTTTTAAACAGTTTCGTGCTTAAAAAAAAAAAACAAAACAGTAAAGTTAGCCCAATGTTTTTGCATAATGTGAAAGATGAAGTTACGCCGAGTAAATAGATACCTAACATGTCACCCTTCAAAATTGCACACGCTCGTGGAATGGTGCCAAACTTCGCTACTTAAAAATCCCCATATTCAACGCTATAACATTTTTTACTGGTTACATGCTTTGAGTTACAGAGGAGGTCTAGGGCCAAAATCATTGCTCTCGCTCTAATATTCGCAGCCATACCTCACATGTGTGGTTTGAACACCGTTTTCATATGTGGGCGGGGCTTACGCATGCGTTCGCTTCTGCATTCGAGCACACGGGGACAGGGGCACTTTAAATTTTTTTTTATTGTTCATTTTACTTTATTTTAGTTTGACTCTTTTTTCCAAAAAAAAAAATTTTTGATCACTTTTATTCCTATTACAAGGAATATAAACATCCCTTGTAATAGAAATATTACATGACAGGTCCTCTTTACAGTGAGATATGGGGTCAATAAGACCCCACATCTCACCTCTAGGCTGGGAAGAAAAAACAACAAAAAAACGATCCTGGCTTCGATCGTAGTGGTGAGTCGGTAGAAGCACCGGAGGGTGGCGGGAGGTGGGGGACGTCCCCTCTCACCTCCCGTAAGAACGATCAAGCAGCGGAACAGCCGCTATGATCATTCTTATGGTGAATGTAGAGAGGGAGACAAAGCTCACTCCAGAGAATAGTGGGATTTTAAAGGGAGATGATGTGTCTGTTTAAAGGTGAGCAATACCACAACGGTTGATATAAAAATATATAAATTTTATTGAACAAACAAGTATAAAAAATACAGTAAATGATCAATCAAGTTACATGATATGACCGTAGAGAGACTTTCTCTATGAAATCAGTTGTAAGCAGCCAACATGTTTTGCATTTTGCTTCATCAGGGCATTACAAGCATTACAGATTTCATCTAGATTGTATAAAGATATAAATCATTGCCCTGTAGGCTCTTGGTGCACTCTTCACGACTTTAATCGATGGACGCAAATTGAGAAATTGTGGATGGCCCCTGCCCACCTGAACTCCATGTTATGGAGCTCGGATCTAGCCTCTAATAGCTTACAATTATTAGGGTCAATGACCCTTCTGAGGCTTGCTAAATCGACATATCCGCTTACCACCACCTCTTCCCCAGTCACCTCCTTCTTGTTCACACCCAACATTCCAGACAGCTTGACCTCGCAGATGTCTCACTTCTGGATTGACAGAGCCCTTTTTTCCGATACGGCCAGTTAATAGACCCTAGAACCACATCGCTAAGATCTTTTCAAGACCTGCAAAACACCTTTGATATCCCTAGACAGGCTTTTTTCAGCTACTTGCAAATATGACATTATGCTCAATCTCTAGTAACAAATCTTAGATTCTCCCCTCTAACTGAATTTGAAAAATTATGCTTGGAGGGCTCGTCCCCTAAGGGTATGATTTCGCGGAACTATCACCTTTTGACCATGGATCTATCGCCGGTCGGACCACGACATGCCTACATGGATAAATGGGAGCGTGCCCTGGGTGTAGACATACCTCTGAACACAAGGCAGCTCATATGGTCCCAGTACGCTCTATAAAGAGAATTAATACAAAATTTTATTTCATTGGTATCAGACCCCGGACCTGCTCCGCTCCATATACCCCTCGGCTGACCCCCCGATGCTGGCGATGCTGTAAGGATAGGGGGATGCTATATCATATTTATTGGACCTGCCCTCCAATCATACCCTATTGGCAAATGGTGCACTCCTTGCTCCAGTCCATCTTTGATACTGATATGCCCTTAGATCCGAAGGCCTTCCTTTTAGGTCTCCCACCGATCTCTCTCTCTCTAAGGTGTCAAAAAAACTCATGTCACATATCTTAACAGCAGCGTGATGTCTGGTGGCCCTAAAGTGGAAACCGAGAGAACCCCCCTCGATATCCGAGCTGCACTCCAGAATCAGAGATGTCAAGAGAATGGAGTACCTGACAGCCTCTCTAAATGACGCTCTTGAAAAGCATAATCGTATATGGGAACCCCAAGTCCTCTTGGAGAATCCCATATCCTAAAGATATGTCCCCCTTGACCATTTCTAGTTGGTCCTTGTTAAGAAATTCCGGGCTCTAGAGGCGGATGGTTGTCCTTTCTTCCTCTTTACCTTCTATTACTCTCCTACTCTTCTCTATTTTTCTACTTTACCCTACCCCTCCCCTATTCAATTTTGTTTCTTTATACGGAATTCACGATGCTGTACTGTCTGAGTAACATTACTATTTTGTATGCATCCTATGGTAATAAGTCAAGCTGGTTATGCATTGATTTGTATCTTTATTCATTTGTCTGCTGATGGTATACCAGAGGTACCTGTTCTACTACAAATTGTACTCTCCTGTATTTTATGTTGTTAATTTTTGTTTTTATTTTTTCTTTTCTCTTAAAAATCAATAAAAATTGTCAGTTATACAAAAAAGATATAAATCATTAAAATGACCATACCAGATAAATTTAACCACTTCAGCCCCGGAAGGATTTACCCCCTTCCTGACCAGAGCACTTTTTACAATTCGGCACTGCGTCGCTTTAACTGCTAATTGCGCGGTCATGCAATGCTCTACCCAAACGAAATTTGCGTCCTTTTCTTCCCACAAATAGAGCTTTCTTTTGATGGTATTTGATCACCTCTGCCGTTTTTATTTTTTGCGCTATAAACGGAAAAAGACTGAAAATTTTGAAAAAAAATGATATTTTCTACTTTTTGTTATAAAAAAAATCCAATAAACTAAATTTTAGTCATACATTTAGGCCAAAATGTATTCGGCCACATGTCTTTGGTAAAAAAAATGTCAATAAGCGTATATTTATTGGTTTGCGCAAAAGTTATAGCGTCTACAAACTAGGGTACATTTTCTGGAATTTACACAGCTTTTAGTTTATGACTGCCTATGTCATTTCTTGAGGTGCTAAAATGGCAGGGCAGTACAAACCCCCCCCAAATGACCCCATTTTGGAAAGTAGACACCCCAAGGAAATTGCTGAGAGGCATGTTGAGCCCATTGAATATTTATTTTTTTTGTCCCAAGTGATTGAATAATGACAAAAAAAAAAAAAAAAAAAAAAATTTACAAAAAGTTGTCACTAAATGATATATTGCTCACATAGGCCATGGGCATATGTGGAATTGCACCCCAAAATACATTCAGCTGCTTCTCCTGAGTACGGGGATACCACATGTGTGGCACTTTTTGGGAGCCTAGCCACGTACGGGGCCCCGAAAACCCAGCACCACCTTCAGGATTTCTAAGGGCATACATTTTTGATTTCACTCCTCACTACCTATCACAGTTTTGAAGGCCATAAAATGCCAAGATGGCACAACCCCCCCCCAAATGACCCCATTTTGGAAAGTAGACACCCCAAGCTATTTGCTGAGAGGCATGGTGAGTATTTTGCAGCTCTCATTTGTTTTTGAAAATGAAGAAAGACCAGAAAAAAAATTTTTTTTTTTTCTTTTTTCAATTTTCAAAACCTTGTGACAAAAAGTGAGGTCTGCAAAATACTCACTATACCTCTCAGCAAATAGCTTGGGGTGTCTACTTTCCAAAATGGGGTCATTTGGGGGGGTTTTGTGCCACCTGGGCTTTCCATGGCCTCCGAAACTGTGATAGGCATTGAAGAGTGAAATCAAAAATTTACGGCCTTAGAAAGCCTGAAGGCGGTTCTTGGTTTTCGGGGTCCCGTACGCGGCTAGGCTCCCAAAAAGTCCCACACATGTGGTATCCCCGTACTCAGGAGAAGCAACAGAATTTATTTTGGGGTGTAATTTCACAAATCCCCATGGCGTGTTTGAGCAATATAACATTTAGTGACAACTTTGTGCAAAAAAAAAAAAAAAAAAAAAAAATTTGTCTCTTTCCCGCAACTTGTGTCACAATATAAAATATTCCATGGACTCGACATGCCTCTCAGCAAATAGCTTGGGGTGTCTACTTTCCAAAATGGGGTCATTTGGGGGGGTTTGAACTGTCCTGGCATTTTATGCACAACATTTAGAAGCTTATGTCACACATCACCCACTCTTCTAACCACTTGAAGACAAAGCCCTTTCTGACACTTTTTGATTACATGAAAAAATTATTTTTTTTTGCAAGAAAATTACTTTGAACCCCCAAACATTATATATTATTTTAAAGCAAATGCCCTACAGATTAAAATGGTGGGTGTTTCATTTTTTTTTTTCACACAGTAATTGCGCAGCGATTTTTCAAACGCATTTTTTGTGGAAAAAACACACTTTTTTAAATTTTAATGCACTAAAACACACTATATTGCCCAAATGTTTGATGAAATAAAAAAGATGATCTTAGGCCGAGTACATGGATACCAAACATGACATGCTTTACAATTGCGCACAAACGTGCAGTGGCAACAAAATTAATACATTTTTAAAAGCCTTTAAAAGCCTTTACAGGTTACCACTTTAGATTTACAGAGGAGGTCTACTGCTAAAATTACTGCCCTCGATCTGACCTTCGCGGTGATACCTCACATGCATGGTGCAATTGCTGTTTACATTTGACGCCAGACCGACGCTTGCGTTCGCCTTAGCGCGAGAGCAGGGGGGACAGGGGTGCTTTTTTTTTTTTTTTTTTTTTTTTTCTTTATTATTTTTTTGCTTTTTTATCTTATTTTTAAACTGTTCCTTTCATATTTTTTTTTAAATCATTTTTATTGTTATCTCAGGGAATGTAAATATCCCCTATGATAGCAATAGGTAGTGACAGGTACTCTTTTTTGAAAAAATTGGGGTCTATTAGACCCTAGATTTCTCCTCTGCCCTCAAAGCATCTGACCACACCAAGATCGGTGTGATAAAATGCTTTCCCAATTTCCCAATGGCGCTGTTTACATCCGGCGAAATCTAAGTCCTAAAATGCTCGTAGCTTCCGGTTTCTTAGGCCATAGAGATGTTTGGAGCCACTCTGGTCTCTGATCAGCTCTATGGTCAGCTGGCTGAATCACCGGCTGCATTCTCAGGTTCCCTGTTGAGACAGGAGAGCCAGAGAAAAACACGGAAGACGGTGGGGGGGGGGGGCATTCCCTCCCACTGCTTGTAAAAGCAGTCTAGAGGCTAATTAGCCACTAGGATTGCTTTTACATGAAAGCCGACCGCTGGCTGAAAAGAATGATACCAAGATGATACCTAAACCTGCAGGCATCATTCTGGTATAACCACTCAAAGTCGTGAATGGCGTACCTGAAGACAAAAAAATGGTTAACAATAAAGCACAGTAAACGGTTAAGTATAAAAAATTGCATACCTGAAAAGCAAACATGATAAAACATAATAACAATAAAACATTGCAGAATAGAATACAGTAAAAAAGAGCAGAACACCAGAGAGAGAATAGAGAGAGAGAGAACAATAAAACGACAACTATTTTTTTTTATTTTTGTTTGTGTTTTTTTTTTTTTTTTACACTTTTTTTTTGTAACTGTAACTTTTATAACTGTAACCGGTTCCAGGTTCGGGTCTCTCAAAATGCGATGGCATCTTGGGAGACCCTGTGAAAGTGTGCCTAGTCTGTGCAATGCTGTACCCTACGCTAATACTCAACTAGTGAATGGTAGCGTTCAAAACATTCACCAATGCAAAGACCAGGATTATCAGGACAGGAGGGACAATAATAGCGGGTGTCACGTCTATATACGCGCTTGCTGCAGACACATCTTTTTTGGGGGGGTTCGTTGGGTAGGGGTACTCGGGAGGACATATAAATGCCTCTCATGCAGCCGACTGCATTTGGTTGGGGATGTGAATGGGGGAAGTACGGGCGCTGCAGAAGTGGTGGGTTCCCAATTAGGATTGGCGAATGCAGCAGGAAGGGCATTATGGGCATGACAGGCCTATGTTTGTCTTTTTGGTGGCAGCGGGACACTACTTGTGCTTGCCACCTCACCAGCTTGAACTGCACTTATGGGACTCGCCACGTCACCAAGTGTTACTGCAGTGCTGGTATGACTACGACCGGGGTGTACTAGGCCGCTGGCGCTTGCCAGTTCACCAAAACGCTACAAAAAAAAGTGACAGTGATCGATCGATACTGCACTTGGGTGGGCTGGGCTGGGCCGGGCGGAGGGGCAAAACGCAGGTGCTAGCAGGTATCTGGGCTGATCCCACTAACACTGCGTTTTTGGGAACCCTAAACTGCTGGGGACGCTAGTATAGATCTGATCGGATCAGATATTGATCCGATCAGATACTATACCACTAAGGGAGGTGTACGGTGCGTGCGTGGGTGTTAGTGGTACTGGCGCTAATCTGACGCTGCTTGGGGCTGGTGCTTGCCAGTTCACCAAAATGCTACCAAAAAAACTGTTAGCGATCGCAGGGATCAGGCCTGACTCTGCGAACGCTGCAGTTATGCGTTTAGTGTTTTGTAAGTGACAGTGATCGATCGATACTGCACTTGGGTGGGCTGGGCGGAGGGGCAAAACGCAGGTGCTAGCAGGTATCTGGGCTGATCCCGCTAACACTGCGTTTTTGGGAACCCTAAACTGCTGGGGACGCTAGTATAGATCTGATCGGATCAGATATTGATGTGTTCAGATACTATACCACTAAGGGAGGTGTACGGTGCGTGTACGGTGCGTGCGTGGGTGTTCGCGGTACTGGCGCTAATCTGACGCTGCCTGGGGCGACGCATATCACCGCCGGGCGATCAGGGGGCTAAACCTTTATTCGGTAATAAACGGCGGGTGCCCTGACACTAAAAAAAATAAACGAACTAACCAGCGTCACCCGTAACAGTTATACGGTGATCAGTGGTGAAAGGGTTAACTAGGGGGCAATCAAGGGGTTAAAACATTTATTCGGTAGTATATGGGGGTCCCTGTCGCTATAAAACGCTGACAGCGAACCTAAATATTTACGTTCCTAACTAGCGTCACCAGCGACACTAATACAGCGATCAGAAAAATGATCGCTTAGCGACACTGGTGACAGGGGGTGATCAAGGGGTTAAAACTTTATTAGGGGGGGTTAGGGGGGTACCCTAGACCTACAGGGGGCTAATACTAACTGTCCTACCACTGCTAACTGTCACAAACTGACACTATGCAGTAATCAGGAAAAAAACAAAACAAAACAAAAAAACCTGCTTGGTGTCAGTTTGTGACAGGGGGGGGGGGTGATTGGGGGGGATCGGGGGGCGATCGGGGGGGGATCGGGGGTGTTTAGTGTGCCTGGCATGTTCTACTGTGTTGTGTGAGTGTTGGTGCACTTACATGTCTTCTCTCCTCGGTGCTGGAACGGAAACTGGCCAGCCGAGGAGAGATGACATCACATCCTCTGCCTCTGTGTACTATACAGAGGCAGGGGATGTTTCTCATTGGCTGGGAGCGATCGCGAGGGGGGGGCCACGATCGGATGGTCTCCCCCTCGTCTCTCAACTCTCCCAGCCAAACGCCGACCGCCGATGGCACCGGGGGGGGTCCGATCGGACCCCCCGCCCGCGGGAAGGCAATCACGTACCAGGTACGTGATTTTGCCTGCCCGTGCCGCTCTGCTCACGTATATATGCGTGAGGCGGTCGGCAAGTGGTTAAGGGACAACACTTCATTATGTAGATGAAGGATAACTAGGTACAAAGAATATCATACACAAGCTCACCTGGTCTAATACAGACAAAAGGACCACTGAGAGCACATCATTGACAGCCAAATGCCCCTGTTCTTATGGTGTAGGGAATTGCCAGCTGAAAAAGCTGATATCTGAATGATGCCTGTCAAGGACGTCATATGACGGCGGGTGGGAAGTGGTTAAAACGCATTTTTTTTTTTTTAACACAAAGTTGTCCATTTATACAATATTTCTAATGGATGTTTTCAGGTGTGCGCGAGAGCGGGATTCTGGGAGGACGTCACTGTACGCCCTCCCAGGGTTATGCAACCGCCCTGTAGCCAGCATTCGGGCCGGTTGGCAAGTGGTTAAAAATCATAAATTATACATTTTTTGCCTGTAGCTACACTTAAAAAATGTACCTGTTCCAACTTACAGATTCAACTTAAGAACAAACCTACAAGACCCTATCTTGTTTGTAACCCAGGGACCGCCTGTATATATCTGTTACAGATATGAAAATTATTTACCTAACTACAAACCCCCCCTGATGAAGGAAAAAACATGTACCAATGCAAATTTCCGAAACATGTTGGGATGTATGAAAAATTGGATTGTATCATAGCACAGAGTGGTACTGTGGATACAAGTGCGATAAAAAAGTGCCACGTCCTATGAATTATAAGTAAAGAAAAGGGAGAGGGACTTTGGACTTTTTAGGCACAGTAACACAGGAAATAATACAAAAATATTTATTGAAAAAACATATAAAAATAGACAGTTGCACAAAAAATCTAAATACATATATACTCGATAAGACCACTGCTGTACGAGACCATACAACTACAAGGAGACTCGGAAAGTATGGATGTCATTCCATTGTAAACGAAGATCCGAGAGTATGGCTGAACAGCAGACAGACGGTAAAGTATTTGTTCAACATTGAAGTAGGCTCAACATGTTGCGCGTACATTCACGCTTCTTCAGGAGCATAGAATATTGTGGCTGACAGATATAGAAAAAAGTTATACAATTAATATAGAGCAATCTAACAACATAACGCCACAGACTAGGCCAAAGCCGCGGCCTCGCCTATAAACTCCTGCCCGCAGCTCCTCAGGACCAGCGCGGTGTCCATCAAAAAAAAAAAAACAAAACTAGATTTGAATCATGAATCGAGTTTTTTTTTTTTAAAAATATCACAGATTTTTTTTTTTTGGGAGTAAATCGCCCAGATCTACCATCTTGCCACCCGCAGAGTAGTAGACATGATCCTTGATGCGGGATCGAAAATGTCTAGCAGTTTTACCCACATAGAAGGCTTTACATTTACAGGTCATCAAGTACACAACCCCTTGAGTCTCACAGTCGGCATGAAAGGTAGGAGTAAAGACTTCGCCATTGGGGAGTATGAAACGAGTACCTGTGTGAATCCAACGGCAAAAAGTGCATTTGCCGATTCTAGTAATACCATTGGGGCGATGTTAGGATAGTTGGTTATTGGAGTAATGACTGGAGGCAAGTTTGTCACGCAAAGATCTAGACCTATGAAAAGGTAATGTCGGGATTTGGACTGACTTATTTGGTGAGAACAGGATCATCCCGTAATAATGACCAATGGGCTGTCAAAATGTCACGCAATTCCGCATGATGTTCAGAGTATCTGGTTATGTATCTTACTGTTTGGTTAGAATTCATAGTCTTATTTTTATATAAAAAAGAATTGCGTGATTGAGTGGCTTGTTATATGCCTTACGTAGTAGGGATTTGCTGTAACCCTTTACCTTCAGACGATCGCGGAGTATATTTGCCTGTAATTTAAATTCATCAGTGTGCGTACAGTTTTGGCGTAGCCTCAAGTACTGTGCATAGGGTATGTTACGACTAAGACTGTGTGGGTGGGCGCTATCAGCATGTAACAGTGTGTTACCTGCTGTTTCTTTTCTGAAAAGTGTGGAGGCTAAACAGCCGTCACTGGCCTTGAAAATGGTGAGGTCAAGGAAGGTAATCTTAGATATATCACTGGACACTGTAAATTTTAAGTTAAATTGGTTATGATTCAGAATATCAATAAAGGTGAGCGTGACAGCAGTGCCTGACCAAATGATGAATATATTATCTATATAACATAGCCAGCATATTGCCTGGCTCGTATAATCCGATAGGGAGTCGTCAGAGAAAACAGTTTGTTCCCACCCCCCCAGGTACAAGTTGGCATAGGCCGGTGCGCAGCACGTGCCCCCTCCTGCACCTGGAGGAAGTGAGACTAATTAACCGGTTCCCGACTGGTGCACGCCATTGTACGTCGGCAGAATGGCATTGCTGGGCAAATGGGCGTACCCGTACGTCCCTTTAAATTTGTGCCGTGCCATTGAGTGCGCACCGCCGGCCGGGAGCTCCGTGAGTCGGGTCGCGGGTCCTGCGGACTCGATCGCCGCGGGGATACCCGCGATCACCTCACGGAGAGGAGGAACGGGGGGATGCTAATGTAAGCAAGCATCTCCCCGTTCTGCCTAGTGGCAGTGTCACTGTTCTCTGCTCCCTGTGATCGGGAGCAGAGATCAGTGACGTGTCACAGGTAGCCATGCCCCCCCACAGTTAGAAACACTCCCCAGGACATACTTAACCCCTACACTGCGCCCTAGTGGTTAACCCCTTCACTGCCAGTGTCATTTACACAGGAATCAGTGCATTTGTATAGCTCTGATTGCTGTATAAATGACAACGGTCCCAAAAATGTGTCAAAAATGTCCGATGTGTCCGCCATAATGTCGCAGTCACAATAAAAAATCGCTGATCGCTGCCATTACTAGTAAAAAAAAAATATCAATAAAAATGCCATAAAACTATCCCCTATTTTGTAGACGCTAACCAATCAATAAATGCTTATTGCGATTTTTTTTTTTTACCAAAAATATGTAGAATACGTATTGGCCTAAACTGAGGAAAAAAATGTTTTTTTAAAATATTTTTTGGGGATATTTATTATAGCAAAAAGTAAAAGATGATGCGTTTTTTTCAAAATTGTCGCTATTTTTTTGTTTATAGCGCAAAAAATAAAAACCGCAGAGGTGATCAAATACCACCAAAAGAAAGCTCTATTTGTGGGGAAAAAAAGGACGTCAATTTTGTTTGGGAGCCACGTCGCACGACCGCACAATTGTTAGTTAAAGCAACGCAGTGCCGAATCGCAAAAAGTGCTCTTTTTAAGTGGTTAAAAATAAAACAGTTTCATGTTAGTATAAACTGCAAAAGGTCCAGGATAAATTCACAGTATTCCCAGCGGTGATGATCCTGTTCACGCAAAAAGGTAGTACTGTCCTGATGCCCTGCTCTTGAGGGATGCTAGAGTACAAAGCCTCAACATCTAGAGTCACGAGCAGGGCATCAGGAGGTACGACCATGCCTTTGATGTGTTTGAGGAGGTCGAGTGTGTCCTTAATGTAATATGGTAATGCCAATACATGTGGCATGAGTATGGAATCGACCAAACGACTGGCATTTTTCATAAGGGAGCCAATACCCAATACTATCAGTCTACCAGGGGGTTTTGTTGGGTGTTTATGTATTTTGGGTAAGGTGTAGAATGTGGCCAGTCTAGGATTTCGTACATTAAGTTATAAAGGTCTTGATCGATGAGGCCTTTCTGATGGGCAGAGCCAATGATAGACAAGAATTCAATTTTGAATTTGTTAATTTTAGTTGCATTAATACGTGCATACCACTCTTTGTTGCATAAGATGTTCATAACCATGTGTTCATAGTTTATTTTGGTCATAAGGACGATATTCCCGCCTTTGTCAGCAGCCTTGATCTCAAGATCAGGGTGGTTTTGCAACCTTACAATCATTTGTATCTGTAGGGGGGTAAAGTTACTTGGTTTAGGAGTAACAGTCATCTGTTTTATATCATTGACTGTCCCCATCAGAAAGGCCCAAATATTTGCATTAGTCATAAGGTCAGGGAAACGTGATTTGCATTTGAATTTGACTGAAGGTGTAGATGCGTATATCAGGGACTAGTGAATCATCGGCATGGTCAGTATGGTAATTTTCATCCAATAACAGCATTAAGTCCCGTAGGGCTCGAAAGTCCTCCATAGTGTAATTCTTAACTTGTTCTGAAATTTGTTTGTCCTATATAGAGCGAAGATGATCACTATCAAACAGGAGTTTATATGTCAGATTCCGTAAAAACAAATATAGATCCTTGATGGCTTCATATTTATCAATTGTCATTGATGGGCAAAAGCTAAGACCAAGTTGAAGGTCCTCCAATTCTTGTTTGGTAAATGAGTAGGGAGTAAAATTAATGATATCAAGATTAGACTTGAAGTGGAGTATTGAGGGGTGTCTGAAAATTTGGTGAAGGGTTCCTGGATTGGGAGATATGTGAATCCAGTGTACTTTGACGTGTAAACATTTGTAATTGTGCTGCTAGTGCAGTATTCCCCAATTAATTTGTGGGTAATGGTTGTGTAATATCGGCAGCAGTGGCACCCTGGGTAACGGGTAGACCCGTGTCGCCGACAACTGAGGTAGAAATAACATTAGAAGACATAGTCTGTGACTGAATTTGAGGGTTGAGTAGCTGAATAGCTTGTAGAGCAGTGGCACTCAGATATTTACCTTGTGGGTAATCATTAGTATCATAGGGTTGAGGGATGTCATGAAAAGATTTGTGATGGGTAAGGGTAGTGTCTATAGTAGGAGGGCGTTTTTTGAGATGGGGTGTAAAAGACCCACCACCAAGATCCCGCTTACGTGCTCCTTGATGAGTGTGGGAAACTGTAAGATTGCCTTTCCTGGAGGTGAGCTGTGGAGGAAACAAAGAGGAGTCAGATTCTGTATCATCATTGGTAGTAGAAGGAACATTTCCCTGATTTTTGGGTATGCAATATTTGGTCCTAGAACATTTGCTGTGAGATGGTAGCTGCCAACGATAGGCAAAGCCCTCCATGAAGGCCAGCCTGTCCTTGGATAGCTTATTTTGTTCCTTATAGATGATATCTATGGTAATTCTAGTAACAAAATCTTTTATTTCTTGCCACAGTTTCGTATAGAGAGCATGAGTCTCTATAGGATGTTGGGATGTATGCTACAAATCTATTTGACTGATCTCAATTCATTTTGAGCAGTATCTTGGATTATTAGCTTTGGGTATTCTATACATATATAATATCTTGTTGACGATGATTCATTGGTGTATTGCATAAAAATTATTGCGGCGCTGAAAAGTTCAAAATGAAATTGAAGAGTGGGAGGAATCCAATCACCAAATATATTGTGCAGATGTAGAAAGAGTCACTCGTCACCACGTGGTAATGTAGTCTGCTTACCAGAAGGTGTTAAGGATTAGGCATAGATGATAAAATCTCAATAGCATCCAGCAAATCCAGCCCACTGGAACCCCTCATCAGACCACAACATCCGTGGGATTTCCTTCACATATAAACATCTCCCAATGGTCACTTCAGAATTAGGCATTCAGGCATGTAGTCATCATATATCCGAGAAAAGAAAATGAAGGACCCATAGTGAAGCCCGTAATGATAGATAAAAAACTTTTATTGTAGTAACTTACAGTTGAAGCTTAAAACAGCATGCATCAATGATAGGAACAAACGGCTGCAGCAATCAGCGTACAGATGTCAGCCTGCTTGACATGTTTCATAGTAACAGATGTCTTCAGAGGCATGATGTATTGGTGTATTGTTTATACTTTTTAAATGAATTGTGTTTACACACAATATATTTTCTATTTTTGTATATCAATAAAATTGGCAACCTTGTGCCTTTTTTACATATTCTACTTCTTATTTCGCTCCTCTGCCATTTAAAGTCCAAGGGGGCGTCCCCCAAATGCAACTTGTTACATGTTCTTGCCAGAATTTAAAGGGATGGAATTCTCCTGAGCTTTTCTTGCGCTAAAAGTGCCGATAATGGCCAGCAAAAAAACTCATATTCATTTAAATTCATGATATTAATGAAAAAATCGAATAGATTACAATTTTATAAAAATAAAAAAAAATTAATTTTTTTTTTTTTCAAAACTGTCATTTTCGGTTTCGATTTTCAGCACCAATTTCCATTCGGTACACCTACCTGATTCGATAATTGCATACTGATAAAGTTATTTGTACAGTAATATGTGTTATAACTATTTTTTTTTTTTTTTTTTTTTTTGAAGCTATGTGTATTAATTTCTTATTCCTTATATTTTTTTGTCTTTTTCCTTTAGGAGCTTGTCGACTTAAAAATGTTGCAGTGTAAACGAGTTGTAAATGGTAAGATCTAGAATGCCGAACTGGTGGCTTGTGTTACAATACATAGGTACACTTAACATTGAAGCATGAATTTTGCTCTGGACTATTGAGGGAGCCAGGATTCTTAAACAACTGGGTTATAGTGCTGCTACAGGAGTATTAAACACTGGCAACCAAAAAAACACCCCAAAAAACTGTAGGCCAGCGCAGGGGTTATATCTGGAGTTACCCCATGTGCTGGGTTCAGCATAAAGAGGAGCTTCAGTCACCCCCCCAAAAAAATAAATAAATGAAAGTCAGCAACTACAATTGCTACTGACACTTTTGGCGTCATGTACACTACAGCTGCTAAACTGAAGTTTAGGAGCAGTTGTGTGTTTTTTTCAGCAGCCCCTGAACTCTCCCCTATGTTATCTAATGAGTATACTCATGTATACTAGATATGTAGACTGTACTTTACTGGCATTTCAAACACTAAATGATTGTAACCGCGGTAAACTGCGTTTATGCGCGTTTGCGTTTATAAAAGTTTTTAAAGGGGAAAAAATTTCGGATAATTTTTGAACATATAAACATGTTGAAAAAACACAAATTTCACCACATGTTGTTGCCTGCATCAATGGATGAGTCCAGTAGCGACGAACATTGGTCCTCTCACACAATTTTCTGTCTTTAGAGCCTCAGCAACATCGGGAACATTTCCTCACACATGCTCATGATGGGATCCATAATGAAAACGTTAAAAAAAAAGCTATATACAAGCACACTGCTCTCTCTGCTGCTGCTCTCTCTTCTCTCACAGAATGGCTGAAATAGTTAATCAATAATCAATCAATCAATAATTTGCTTGCTTTTCATCCATTGTGGGCATTTAGGAGGGTCTCCTGATGTTATCTTTAAAAAATGTTTCTAACCTCAAATGCTCATAACTGCTGCTAAACTCGCATAAACTCGGTATGTAAAAGCTGTAAAACGGACATTTTCCTCCTTCGATTTCCAGCTGTCAAGTTTTCAGTGTTCAGACAAGGTCTTCAACTGCCCTGCGTACATAAGCCGAATATAAGGACACTTACCTGTCCAGGGGCCCAGCACTGTCCTTACCCAAGCCTGTTCTTCACTGGGCTTAAAGTCCCTAGCAGCGGAATCTTGACAAAGGGAAACTGGCTGTGGAGCCTTGCGGCTGCGCTTTGTGAATGGCCGTGCAGTCTTCTGGGACCTGTGATGTGTCCCAGAAACAAAGTGCTAATTAGTAAAGTGGAGGGGGGGGGTGGTAAACTAGCGGAACCTTTTTTTTTTTTCCCCTAAATTTCAGCTTCCCTATGTACCAATATAGCATTAATGTACTTTTGCAGAAAAGAAAAAACTTACTTTTTATCCTACACTACCCCTTACCTCAGTGTCCAGCTTGTATAAAAAAAAAAAAAAAAAACTTCTCCAGTACTTTCTGGATGGCCTTTAGGATGTAAAAACTGTTGAGAGTCAGGAAGGAGTTCACCTGCTGACCTCGTTAACTACTTGCCGACCAATATGTACAGCGGCATATTGGCTCCCCTGCTCGAAGCGCCGTAGCTGTACGGTGGCCGCTTTAAGGGCTATAGGGGCCACGTGCGTGTGGCGGCAATGTCCACCGGCCACCAGCGATCGCTCTTCGGAGAGCCAGAACGGGTATCTGTCAATGTAAACAGACAGATCCCCATTCTGTCAGGGAAGTAGAGAGAGATCTGCTGTTCCCAGTGATCAGGAACAGTGATCTCTCTCTACTCCCAGGTAGTCTTCTCCCCCCATAGTTAGAAACACCTCCTTAGGGAACACTTAACCCCTTGATCGCCCCCTAGTGTTAACCTCTTCCCTGCAAGTGACATTTATACAGTAATCAGTGGCTATGTTTAGCTCTGATCACTGTATAAATGTCACTGGTCCTAAAAGAGTGTCAAGTGTCCGATCTGTCCGCCGCAATGTCACAGTCCTGCTAAAAATCACTGATCACCGCCATTACTAGTAAAGAAAAAAAAATAATAATAAAAATGCCATAAATATATCCCCTATTTTGTAGACGCTATAACTTTTGCGCAAGCAAATCAATATAGGCTTATTGCGATATAAAAAAATAAATATGTAGCAGAATACATATTGGCCTAAACTGATGAAGAAATTATTATTTTCTTTGGGGTGGGGATATTATAGCAAAAAAGTAAAAAAGTTTTTTTTGTTTTTTTTTTCCAAAATTGTCGCTCTTTTTTTGTTTAGCTCTATTTGTGGGGAAAAAAAGGACGTAAATTTTGTTTTGGTACATCGCCGCACGACCACGCAATTGTCAGTTAAAGCGACTCAGTGCCGTATTGCAAAAAATGGCCTGGTCAGAAAGTGGGTAAATCCTTCCGGGGCTGAAATGGTTAAAGTGGATGTAAACCCGATTAATGAAATTTGAGCTGGGCACATCTATCTGCAGTGTTTTTTTTATCTGTCTACAAAGCTCTATGTCCCGTAGCTTTGTCCTGCTCCATTCCTCTGTTATTAGCCTGATGACTTTTGACAAGCTCTCAGAGACGGGAACCTGAAGTGTGTGTTGGGGGAGGTTGCTAAATAGATTAGCACACAGCTAAACACCAACACAGGCAACCTCTGCATGTGTGGGAAGGGGGAGTGTGCGCCTTTCCTCCAATCAGCTGTCTCAGTGTCTAGCAATAATCCCCTCCTACAGGGGAACCAGGAAGAGAAAATTCTAACAGGACGTGCACTTTTTAAACCATATATCAAGGTAAAGACAGAAGATATATAAATGTAAAACTTATGTAGGGAGATTTGTTTAATTTCTGTGTATCATCTGAGTGTCAGGGCTTGGCTCAGCCCTTCCTTCTCTGAGCTGGCTGCTCAGCTGTTGGCTAATTGCCAGCTCCTATCTCTCCACAGTTGTTGATGATATCCTGCTAGTCAGTCCTGCCTACTTAAGCCGTCCAGTCCAGAGAAGCTCTGCCTTCACCTTGGTCACATCACATAAACCAGTGGTCATCAACCCTGTCCTCGGGGCCCACTAACAGGCCAGGTTTGCAAGATAACTGAAATACATCACAGGTGATATCATGCTGCTGCTCAGTGATTGCAGTATTCTAGTCTGCATCTCCCCAAGGTAATACATAAAACCTGGCCTGTTGGTGGGCCCTGAGGAGAGGGTTGATGACCACTGACATAAACACTCTCCTGCGATCCTGTTCAAGACTTGCTTTGCTGACATCCCTTCTGGCTCCAGATCCTGCTTGCTGTTCCACTACATTGATCCCCGATTTCTGGCTTGGCTGACTATCCGTTCCGGTTACTAAACTTTGGCTGTGTTTTGGCTACGTTTTGTTCTTTTTACATTTATTATTAAACAAGTGTGATTTAACTTTACTTCTGTCTCGGCCTGATTTCATGGTTTCTGACAGTAGGCGAAGGCCATGAATTCAGAAGATGCAGTCAATCCACTTGTTGGTAATATTTTTTCCAGATTGGATGACCAGGATCACCGCATGGATTCGTTTGCCATGGCGTTACAAATGCTCCTGAGTCGCACGGCTTACCTGGAATCTCCCACTGTGGCCGCCCCGGTACAGCCTATGTTGCAGGCTGACCCTGCTGCTGCTCCAGTCTCTGTGCAGGCACCTGCCTCTAGTATTACCTCTATAAGAGGCATGTCTGGTTTCGCTCCGCTTCCCCAGTGATTTTGGGGGCGATCCAGTCCAGTGCAAAGGGTTTCTCAACCAGGTTGAGATATACTTTGAGATGCTGCCCTAGGCGTTTCCTGCGGACAGAAGCAAAGTAGGTTTCGTGATATCTTTGCTTTCTGAGAGAGCCTTGGCCTGGGCGAACCCTCTATGGGAGACACAAAAACCTGTTGTTTTGTGCTATCCTGAGTTTGTGGCTTCATTTAAAAGGGTATTTGATGTTCCCGCGCGCTCCGCTTCTGCTGCCAAGTGCCTCATGTCCATCGAAAAGAGTACAAGAACTGTTGCTGACTACGCCATTGAATTCCGTACTCTGGCAGCAGAGGTTGCGTGGAACAATGAGGCTCTCGTGGCTGCTTTTTCTCATGGTCTCTCAGATACCATCAAGGATGAGATAGCAGCCCGAGATATACCCACTGAGCTGGAGAAGTTGATCACGTTTGCCATCTTCATTGGCTCCAGACTCAGAGAGAGGCTCTTTTTCAAGGAGCGCTTGCGGAAGCCTCCTGTACGTTTGTCTCCGAGCTTTGCAGTCCCACCCGTGCCTCCCTCACCTCCTATGCCTCCTGGTACTGAGTCGGTCAGTGAAGGTGAACCCTTGCACTTGGGTTTCACATGCCTCTCAGCGGATGAGAGAGCCTTTAGGAGGAGGCAGAGAGTTTGCCTTTACTGTGGCCAGGCAGGTCACTTTTTGAAGTCTTGTCCTTCCCGTCCAGGGAACGCCCGAACCTTGAGGTCCCGTCACGGACAGACCTTAGGTGGCGTTGTTTCATCCCCAGTTATCCAGAAGCATAAGCCCCTGGTTTCGGTCACCCTTTCATGGGCTGAGTCGTCCGTCGAGATAGAGGCTCTAATTGACTTTGGCGCTGCAGGCCTGTTCATTGATGCTGTCTTTGTATCGAAGCACTCGATTCTGCTGCATGACACTCCACTTGCCATTGATGCTCTTGATGGGAGACCTATACAGCCTGCCCATGTGACTCTTGAGACAGTTCATTTGTCCATGGCCGTAGGGGCTCTTCACCGTGAGATAATCCAATTCCAAGTTATTTCCTCACCTAAGTTTCTGCTAGTTATTGGTTATCCTTGGTTACAGAGGCACAACCCCTCTTTTGATTGGCTCCGTGCTGAGGTTCTCTCCTGGTCACCACAATGCAGTGAGACATGCTTCCAGAAGGTAGCCAAGGTCCTGGGCACCTCTTCACTCTCCTCCCAGCCGGAGGAGTACCTCAATTTTAGCGATGTCTTTGACAAAGGTCAAGCCAGTAGTTTTCCTCCACACCGACCGTATGATTGCGCAATTGACCTTCAACCTGGTGCCATACCCCCTCGTGGTCCAGGTTTACCCTTTGTCGGTCTTGGAAGATAAGGCCATGGAGGAGTATGTTGCTGACGCACTTTCTCAAGGTTTCATCCGCAAATCCTCGTCTCCTGCTGGTGCTGGTTTCTTCTTTTTGAAGAATAGTGGTGAACTGAGACCTTGTATTGATTATAGGGGTCTCAATCGTTTCACGATTAAGAATGGCTATCCGATTCCGTTGATTACGGAATTATTTGACCGCCTCACAGGTGCAATGGTTTTCACAAAGCTTGATTTGAGGTGGGCATACAATCTCATGAGGATTAAGGAGGGCGACGAGTGGAAAACTGGGTTTAATACCAGCACAGGCCAACATGAGTACCTCGTAATGCCTTTTGGCCTTTGTAACGCCCCGGCAGTTTTCCAGGAATTTATTAACGATGTCCTCCGAGATTTGTTGCAGTTATGTGTGGTGGTTTATCTCGATGATATCCTCATATTTTCCAAGTCCCTGGAAAACCACCACACAGATGTCTGTCGTGTGCTTCAGAAACTAATTGAGAACAATCTCTATTGTAAACTAGAGAAGTGCGAGTTCCATCATGAACAGGTTAAATTCCTGGGTTATGTCATTTCCACTGCTGGTTTTTCGATGTACCCAGAGAAACTTTCGGCAGTTCTACAGTGTCCCAACCTATGGGTTTATGTCCTCTGCAGCGTTTCCTGGGCTTTGCCAACTATTATCGGAAGTTTATTCATAACTTCTCGTCTCTGGTCAAGCCCCTGACAGATATGACCAGAAAGGACGGTAACCCACAGAGTTGATCTCCGGAGTCCATTGAGGCCTTTGAGAGTCTCAAGGCTGCCTTTGTTTCTGCTCCTGTGTTGGCACATCCTGATCCTACGTTACCTTTTATCCTTGAGGTTGATGCTTCTGAGACTGGTGTTGGCGCCCTTCTGTCTCCATGTCCTACCTCTGAGCGCTATGCATCCTTGTGGCTACTCTTCCAAGAAATTGTCACCTGCGGAGTGCAATTACGAGATTGGTGACAGAGAGCTGTTGGCGATCATTTTAGCCCTGAAAGAATGGAGACATCTCCTTGAAGGTACCACTGTGCCGGTTCTCATTCTTACTGACCATAAGAATCTTGCATTCTTGACTGAAGCTAAACGCCTCTCTCCCAGAAGGGCACGATGGGCTCTCTTCCTATCAAGTTTCAATTACAATGTCTCATTCTTACCCGGTACTAAGAATGTAAGGGCTGACGCCTTGTCATGACAATTTTCCTCCACTTCCAAGTTGGAGTCGGTTCCTGTGATTCCTCCTGATTGTATTCTGGCTACGGTTCGCACCAGTCTCACTTCTCCTTTGGGTGACAAAATTCTTGCTGCTCAGCTTCATGCTCCTCCTGAGAAACCTTGTGACTGCTGCTTTTTCCCAGAGATTCTCTGTACTGCTGTGCTCCAGACCTACCATTCTCCCAAGGCTGCTGGCCCCCCGGGAGGAATCAACTCTTTTTGGGCCATTTCCCAACAATTCTAGTGGCCTAGTCTACGTGCTGAATTAACTGCCTTCGTAGCTGCCTGTTCCGTGTGTGCTCAGAGTAAGACTCCAGGACACCTTCCAGTGGGTCTCCTACAACCCGTACCCAGTGGGGAGAGGCCCTGGACCCACCTGTCTATGGATTTCATTGTTGTTACCCAACTCCCAGGGCAACACAGTTATCCTGATGGTGATTGGCCGGTTCTCAAAGATGTGTCATTGTATTCCATTTAAGAAGTTTCCCACTTCTAAGGAACTGGCTTCCAATTTTTGTTCGGGAGATCTTTCGCTTACATGGTCTACCCAAGGTGATTATCTCGGACAGGGGTAGTCAGTTTGTGTCCCTGTTCTGGCGAGCCTTTTGTGCACAGTTGGGAATTCAGCTTGCTTTCTCCTCTGCGTATCACCTGCAGTCTAATGGGGTCGCAGAACGAGCCAATCAGTCCTTGGAGCAATTCCTACGTTGCTATATTTCTGATCATCATAACAACTGGTCAGACCTATTTCCGTGGGCAGAGTTTGCTCACAACAGTGCCTTGATCTCTGCTTCCCGATTGTCCCTTCCATGTTGCCTGACTCGTTTGTTCCGCAGAATATATCTGCGTTAGAGGAGCATCTCCGTGGTCTTCGTGCTACTTGAGCACAAGTCCAGGAGGCTTTGCGACATGCTAATGATAGGTACAGACTCCATGCTGACCGCAGACGCCTGCCTGCGCCTTCCCACCAGGTTGGGGGCAGGGTCTGGCTGTCATCTCGCAACCTCCAACTTCGTGTTCTCTCACTGAAGGTTCGCACCTCGGTTTATTGAGCCTTTCCGTATTCTTCGCAGGATTAACCCAGTGGCTTGCGCATTAGACCTTCCTTTTTAATATGCATATTTCAAATGTATTTCATGTCTCCTTATAACCTTTGGTCTGCAACCGCTTTACCACCTCGGTGCCACGTCCTCATCCTGTACAGGTTGAGAACTATGAGGAGTATGAAGTACAGTCCATTGTTGACTCACGTAGGTTCTGTGGGAGCATACAGTACCTGGTGCATTGAAAAGGGTACGGTCCGGAGGAACGCTCTTGGGTCTCATCCTCAGACATACATACCCCTGTCCTCCTCCGTGATTTCCATAGACATTTTCACCTCAAGCCTGGTGGTCCTCTGAGGGGGAGGGGTCGTTGAGGAGGGGGTACTGTCAGGGCTGGGCTCAGCCCTTCCTTCTCTGAGCTTGCCGCTCAGCTGTCGGCTAATTGCCAGCTCCTATCTCTCCACAGTTACTCAGCTGTTGATAATATCCTGCCCATCAGTCCTGCCTACTTAAAGCCATCCAGTCCAGAGGAGCTCTGCCTTTACCTTGGTCACATCACAGAAACTATCTCCTGCGATCCTGTTCAAGACTTGCTTTGCTGACATCCCTTTTGGCTCCAGATCCTGCTTGCTGTTCCACTACATTGATCCCCGATTTCTGGCTTGGATGACTATCCATTCCGGTTACTGAACTTTGGCTGTATTTTGACTACGTTTGTTCTTTTTACTTTTATTATTAAACAAGTGTGATTTAACTGTACTTCTGTCTTGGCCTGATTTCATGGTTTTTGACACTGAGGCTGTTCACGTCACTGGGTATATGATAGTTTTGCCTCCACTTTAACACACTTCCTGCATCTGACCTCCCCTTCCAAGAGATTGTTCCCACCCACCTCTTAAGGTTCATGCATTTCCAATGCAATTAACGATCACCGTTCTCTCTAATCTAATTACACAACCAGTGATCAATTTTTTTTTTTAATCTTAACTTCAGCTTACATGGATTCTTCGTTTGGGTTAGTGTGTGGGAGCTGAGCAAACAAAGGCGTAGGTGGATCAGAGTTGTAGTACTGAAATCAGGAGAAGTATATTCTGGGTTCTGTAAAGCTCACCATACACTATGCAATCTGATTGTACAATCTGCTTTAGATCTACCACCAGCTGTGCAGTGCAAGGGCCTGAGTGGATACAGAGTGATTGGATAGATGGTGTGTCCTATTATATAGTTTTGGTAAATCTAAAGGAGATTGTAAAGAGATCAGATTATATGTCCACCTTTATACACATAAAAATAACTACTTGCCATTCTGGTGCCATTAAAGTGGTTGTAAAGGCAAAAGGTTTTTTTTTCTTAATGCATTCTATGCATTAAGATAAAAAACGTGTGTGCAGCAGCCCCCCTCAGACCCCCTAATACTTACCTGAGCCCCATCTCTATCCAGTGATGTTGCAGAAGAGACTTGGCTGCCTTGGACTCTCCCTCCTGATTGACTGAGATGGCAGCAGAGTGCCATTGGCTCCAACATCTGTCAAAGTCAATAATCCAATAAGGATAGAGAGGTGGTGGAGCCTAGCCACGGCTCAGTGTCTGAATGGACACACGAAGCTGCAGCGTTGCTTGAGTGCCCCCATAGCAAGCTGCTTGTTGTGGGAGCACTCAACAGGGGGGAGGGGCCAGGAGCGCCGATGAGGGTCCCGAGAAGAGGAGGATCTGGGCTTTAGTATCACTTTAATTGTTAACGGCACACCAAACGCATAAGCAAACACGCATTTTGACACGTAAAAAAATGAGCGTCCAAACGCAGCAAAACTCACAATAAGGGGCGTGGCCTGGACATGGCGGAGTGAAGTCATGGTGTGCTTGAGCTCCCGACTCCAGACCCAACAACTACGGCTGTTATGCTATTTCATCAACCTCTGGTTACCGGTCATGAGCTGCCGAAGGAAAGGCAAATACAAGGGATCTGCTAAGACGTCCCCAGCGGCCCAGATTGACCGATACCTCAAGGCAAAACTCAGGACAGACTCGGAGGCCCACAGTGTGATCCCACGTGGCGAGGCCCGAACGCTATCTTCTTCCCCAGGAGGTATGGCGTCCTCCCAGAGAACAAGCCCCCAGCCCTTAACGGGAATACCAGCTCTCTTGAACCCATCGCCCGGCAGTCAGTCGGGAGCCGGTCTTTCCATGCAGCCACTGGGTGACGATGCCGACATACGAGCGCTGTTGAGAGTGCTCCCCACCAAGGCGGACATGGAAGCTCTTACCACCAAGGCGGACATGGAGGCGCTGGTGTTACTGGTGGAGGAACAACACCGCCGTGACCTCCAAGAGATCCGCACGGAGGTGCAGGGGTTGGATGAGCGGCTGACCAGAGAGGAAGCCTCGGTGGGGGCACTGGAGACAAGAATGGCACAGTTAGAAAGATCGCAACAGAAGCAACAGGACCAACTAGCAGAAGTACAGTTGCATGCTGAGGATTTAGAGAACCGGAGCAGGCGCCAAAACATACGGCTCCGGGGAATACCTGAAGCGACGGGCCAGGAAAATCTAACTGAAACGGTACGAGCTATCATACAAATAATCTTGGATGGAGACCTCCCAGCCTCCCTGGAATTTGACAGGGTGCACAGAGCCCTCGGTCCCAGGCATGCAGATGCTGACCGGCCCCGTGATGTTCTCTGTCGCCTGCACAGATATACCCACAAAGACCAGATCTTACGGGCGGCTAGGCTTAAGGGTACTGTGGATTTCGATGGGGCACAAATCTCAATATACCCAGATGTGTCCCGAGTGACCCTCTTGCGGAGAGCGATGCTAAAGCCCTTGCTGGAGAGACTGACTCGAGCGGGCCTAACTTACAGATGGGGATTTCCTATTCAGCTGACCATTCGGAAAGGGAGCGCCTCATTTGCTTTGCGGCGCCATGCCGAGCTCCCGGATTTGTTTGCTTTCCTAGGTATGGAACCGTTGCAGTTGAGGGATTGGCTGGGCCCCCTGCCAAGCAGAGAGTTCCGTCTGGCCCCGCAGAGTGTCCCGACTGGTCTCCCCCACCGATCCTCCAGGCGCAGGCAGAGAGAGCCCACTCCTCTGGGAAGGGGAGACCCGGAGCTGTAAGTCCTAAAGTTGACACACGTAAGTGACAGACTACTCGGGTTGAATGTGATAAGGGACTGTCTTACATCCTCCAGTAAGCTCAATGTGTCCGGCCCCAGTCCCCCCTGCTTGACCGATCCACCTTGAGTTTTATTCGGGACCATGGGATTTTCCCCCTCCACATGTCCTCCATGTTGCTTATTGTTAGCACAGAGTACACAGCACTTTGGACTGCCCCTATCTCCGGACACAGACACATTGCCTCATTAGGAAGGGTTTCACCCCATGCGTTCCAGGACTTACTAAAGGATGCCCCCTTCTAGGGGGTTTTATCATATTTGACATTCTGGGAAGGGTGGACCTCGAAAGAGACTGGGTGGATATCATCTAGAACTGCTTACCTATATATGTCTAGCGTGCATTCTGAACTTCTGTAACTAAACCAGAGCCTATAGCACGCGATACAAGGCAACCCATCCACGGACTGTGATCCAGCAATTGAGAGGGGTAACAATCCAGTCGGGGAACTAAGGAATATGTTTGCAGCATGCTGTTAGCACATTGTGTCATGTTAGGGGTGCTGGGAGTGGGGGGTGGTTGGGGGCGGGGGGGTTGAGGGGACCGTACTGGATTGAACCTAATGCATGTTATTTTGGTATAGCTGTGCAGCCTGGTGCTTTGGCTCCCAGGGTGCTGTTGGTGGGGTGCGGGAGATTACCCTGTACTTGGGGTGGTCTTTGCGCTCACTCTACCGGTGTTAATGAGCCTCCCCCCCAATGGGAACCCGCCCAGAGGGACACTATGAGGGCATCGCTAATTTGGTGGTAAGATAAAAGAGCTCTGGAGGGTGAGCAATGATAATGTTTTAACTGCTTTTCTGATTTCCCTTAAAAGCTGATCAATCCGAAGGTTCTTCTTCCCCTGGTTCCTTTTTTTTTTTTTTTTTTTTTTTTTTTCTTTTTGTTGTTTTTTCTGTTTGCCTGTTGCAGTAGTACTTTACAACACAGTTGCCCTACTGGGAGCCCACTCCCGCCTGCTGTGCGCCCATTTCTTGGACAGATCCTAGGGGTCTCTTTTGAATTCTTCCCCTGAACCTGATTATCTGTACGCTAAATGGGGGTTGGGCGGGGGAAGTGGACCCGTCACGAATATCCCAGTTAGCAAATATTAAATATCATTACAGCTCCTATTGTTTTTGGTTTAGGTTGTTTGAACTTTTATTCTTCAGGTTTGGGTCTGGATAGGGAGCTCCAGACCCTGTTTGTTTAGTCACTACCCCAACTAGGAATACGCCCCTCTGGGGCTCTGGTTGGGAGCTCTAAGGGTGTACTGAGACTTAGTCTCTCAAACGCCATAGGCGTTTTAGCTACACGGTTTTCTGGTAACCAGTGACCTGTTATCCCACCTTTCACCTTACAATCCGTGTCCCATTTCTGTCCCCCCTTCTATATCCTTTTCCACTTTTTGCCCTTTCCCTTTTGTCTATTATCCCTTGTCTAACCCCCCCCCCCCCTTTTTTTTTTTCCTCTCCACTCCACCCCCTTCCCTCCAGCCTGGTTTTAGCCATGAGCCAGACGGAATCTATCAGGCTCATGTCCATTAATGTGAAGGGACTTAACACCCTGGAGAAGCGTTCCATGGTGCTATCAAACCTGAGACATGCCAAAGCCCACATTTGCTTCCTCCAGGAGACCCATTTTCGAGCTGATAGGATACCGCGACTCCATGACCGCTGCTTTCCGATTGCTTACCATGGGTGCTCCTCTGACTCCAGGTTTAAAGGGGTTAGCGTGCTGATACGATCCACGACGCCGTGGACGCTGCGCGACCAGTGGAGCGATGGGGAGGGGAGGGCTCTGTTTGTAAAAGGAAACCTGGGTGGCTCTTTGGTTACCCTGGTGAACCTGTACCTCCCCAACACTGGGCAAATTGGCTTCCTTGAGTCTACTTTGACTAAACTGCAGGATTTTGCAGAGGGGGCAGTGCTCCTTGGTGGTGATCTAAATTTTCCCATGGACCCGTCCTTAGACACATCTAGAAACACCTCCCAGATCTCTTATGCAGCGCTTAAACGATTAAAGAAAAATCGATACGCTTTCCATCTAGTAGACTTGTGGAGGATTCTGAACCCAACCCAGAGGGATTATACGTTCTATTCACACCCTCATGATTCGTACACTAGAATTGATCTTTTCTTGGTGCCCCAGTTTCTTCTTTCCAGGGTGAGATCAGCCACTATAGGGTCCATCACTTTTTCGGATCATGCCCTGGTTTTCGTGGACATTGATCTCCTGCCCCCAGCGCCCAGACAGTGGCAATGGAAACTTAATGACACCTTGATTCAGGCTCCTGAGGTTGTAGAGGAGGTGACTAGGGAATTAAAGAACTGTTTCTCCTCTAATAGGGTTCCAGACAGCGCTCCCATGATGGTTTGGGAAGCTCACAAATGTACCATCAGGGGAAAATTAATAAAAATTGGTACTCGCCTTAAGAGGGCCAGGGCTCAGCAAACCCTTGACCTTCTAGAGAAGATAAGGGCCTTGGAATAAACTCATAAACGATCTCTAGCCAACCAGGCATTACAGGACCTTACCACCCTGAGAAACCAACTAAGATCCCTGGCGTTAACTAGGGCCAAAGAAGTTATAGCAAAGTGTAAACGTACCTTCTATGAGCACAGTAACAAATGTGGTAAACTGTTGGCACGGGCTTTGAGAACCCAAAGGGCGCAAACCTTTATCCCGGAGCTTAGGGGGGAGGGTGGCGCTAAGGTACATACTACTGAAGAAATTGCAAATCAATTTTGTAAGTACTATACCTCATTGTATAACCTTCCACGTAGATCCTCAGAAAGGGAGAAATCCCTAGAAAGGAAAGCTATACGGGAGTATATTCAAAAGTCAGGCCTCCCTCGAATACCCGAGGAGGCTCTGAAGGCTATGGAAGAACCGCTATCAGGAGAAGACGTGACGATAGCTATAGCACGAATGCAAACTGGCAAGGCACCGGGCCCCGATGAGTACTCGCTAACATATTATAAGACCTTTGGCGATCTATTGATGCCACACTTTCTAGCAGCTTATAATGATGTCGGAGAAGGGACGATCCCACCAGAAGATTGCCTACGAGCTTTTATCTCCGTGATACCAAAGGAAGATAAGGACCCCTTGCTATGTCAAAACTACAGGCCAATATCGCTCCTCAACGTGGACCTAAAGATTTTTACAAAGGTCCTCTCCATGAGGTTGTCGGAGTGGATTCCCTCGCTCATACACTCAGACCAGGTGGGCTTTGTACCCTTGAGGGAGGCGAGGGACAACACCACGAAGGCAATTAATCTTATCCATGCCGCCAAAACACGGAGAACCCCGATGTTGCTCCTCTCAACCGACGCCGAAAAGGCGTTTGATAGGGTGCACTGGCCTTTTCTGATTGAGACCCTTCGTCACGTAGGCTTAGGCCAGCGGATGATGAATTGGGTACATGCCATCTATTCCAGACCTTTAGCCCAAATCAAAATAAATGGCCAACTTTCCTCCCCCTTTGGTATAACCAATGGGACACGGCAGGGCTGTCCCTTATCCCTATTAATATTTATCTTGTCCCTGGAACCCTTCCTCCGTATGGTGAGAGACAGCCCTGACATATCGGGAATACATTTAAGTGATTCCCTGGCCCCTAAGATAGCAGCTTTTGCTGATGACCTGCTTTTTTTCATATCCAATCCACTGGTTTCTATACCAAACCTGCTGTCGGAATTGCAGAAGTATGGTAAGCTGTCCTTTTTTAAAACCAATTTCCAGAAATCGGAAGCATTAAATATAACAATGCCGGTCTCCCTGAACAACCTGCTACGAGCGGATTTTCCTTTTAAATGGGCGAGTTCCTCCATTAAATACTTGGGTATACGCCTGGCTAGCAAGATAGAGGAGATCTTCTCCCTAAACTTTCCCCCCCTGTTGACAGATCTCAAAAAAGATTTACAGAAGTGGCAGACGGGCATGTTTTCCTGGTTTGGACGGTGTAGCATAATAAAGATGAACATTATGCCCCGAATATTGTACCATCTTCAAACCCTCCCTATTAGGAACCCAAGTGCTTTTCTGAGTGCAGCTAATCGAGCATTGGTCATGTTCGTCTGGGCCGGGAAGCCTCCGCGACTGGCCCAGTCGATTTTACGCTTACCAAAAATGCTAGGGGGAATGACCTTCCCGGATGTGAACCTATATCACAAGGCATGCCATTTGACGAGAATAGTTGATTGGTGTTGCCACGGGACATTAAAACAATGGATCCAAATAGAACGGCTCCTGTCAGGGATAGATTTGGATGGACTGCCCTGGTGCAGGAAAAACCTTCCTGAAAGTGTAACTAAGCATCCCACAGTAGGAGAGACGTGGCGAATGGCCCAAAAAATCTTTGGTGAGCATCAGATAGCGCCCACCCCCTCGCCACTTACTCCGGTAATTGGGAATCCTGACTTTAGCCTGGGATTGTGTGATCCCAGACTTCAAGAGCTGAAGGGGATGGACAGAAGTCAACTTCGCCACTTCTCTGAGAACGGCAAGTGGTTGTCAAGGGAAAACATCATAAATGACCCTCTATTGATGGGCCTCTCCTTTTGGCAGAAGCTCCAATTAGCTCACTTTATTAAATCTCAGCCCGCTCCAGGGCCTTTCTTAAGACCCTTGACTTCTTTTGAGACTCTTTGCTCAGAACAAGAGCCAGTAAATCATGCCATCTCGTTATTGTACCAACTTCTGATCTCGCCCCCCCAGGGGTACAGACCTCCCTATATAACCAAGTGGGCGCGAGACCTAGGTGTAGCGTTGTCCGAGAGACAAGTGGAAAGAATTATTCTCTTCACGTATAAAACATCAATATGCGCCAATCAACAGGAGGCGGGTTTTAAAGTGCTGTCACAATGGTACTATACCCCAGTTAGGTTGCACCGGATGTTCCTTGCACCGGATGTAGACTCTTGACACCTTTCTGGACTGAGGTCCATCGCATCTCACAGAAGTTCACGGATCGAGAGCTGCCCAAGAGTCCAGAGTTCTTCTTAATACACCACCATGAAGACCGAGCAAGTCATACAGGAAGTCAATCCTGCCCCTACTGGTCACGGTAGCGAAAAGTTGTATTCCCCTGCTCTGGAAGCGGGCAGAGCCCCCGGGAGTAGCAATGTGGTTGAAGAAGATAGCGGCGGTATACAACATGGAGGATCTTGTGGCAACCGAGAGGGGACTGAGAGCAGGTCCTCAAGAAATGGTACTATTGGCTTGAATTTTACTACTCCGAGGAGTTTGCAAGGCTGGTGGCATAAAATTTTAGACATGGGCCTACGCGTGAGGACCACTGTAAACACCGTTGGCAGGGCTGGAGAAAGGGGCCCCCCCCCTTCTCATTACTTCTCTCCCTACACCTACCCCTCCACCCCCCACCCTTCATCCCCCCTCTATTACTGCTCCCCCTCTCTTCTTCCCCCCCCCCCCCCTTTTTTTTTTCTTCTCTTCTCTCTCTCCCTTACATTTCTCTTCCTTACTTTTCCCTATTCCCAATTGGTCTAGCTTCTTCTTTTTTTTTTTTTTCCATTTTTAATGTCAATGACGACCTAAAGGTCGTGCTTTTTTATACAGCAATTGTCTAAAAATACATCTAATCTCACTTGAGTCATGATGAGCCTCTCAAAACTAGAGTTTGGATATCTAAAATAGTATCACATCACTGTTGATTTGCATGGTCAGACCAGTTGAGATGTTTCATTAACATGAGCAAAACTGCTATACCTTTTGTACCAATGTATGCGGAATGTTGATATCCTATGTTTCCATAAATAAAGAATTTATAAAAAACTCACAATAAAAAATGTGCAACCCCACAACACACCAAAATGTCCCATGAGCTACTTTGCCATGTATAGGGCAGCCCATTGAATTTAACAGGCTTCCCTATATGCGTTGTGGGAAAAACGAGCCAAAAAGAAATTATAGTCCCACTATGCTAGGTGTGAATGGTGCCTAAAATTGAAATTGGTTTGTTTACACAAGAACAATAAGGCTCCATTCACATCTGTGTGTTTCCAAATGCATGGCAAACTGCTCAGAAAATGCATTCTGTGCCGTGCATTTCAGAAACATGCTGCAAACGCACCAAAAAGGACTGTAAAATGCACCACATTCTGCTCTAAAAAAAACAAGTTTTGGAGCTTCTTTGGGGTGATTGTTGTGAATTACTCAGGTCCTTTTTAAATACCCACATAGGGAGTGATTCTCACACGTGTAACCCTATCAGCTAAGTGATCATTATTTTAACCCTTCAGTTGTATGTAACTAATGGGCCTGTTACTACTAGATGGATAGAAATATAACCTAAATACATGGCAATAAACTTATATACGTTTCAAAATCAAAATGTACAAGTCCCGTCTTGTATAGGGCATATGTACTGACGATTCATGTCATAATTCCTGCTGCAACAACTCGTATCCTAAAAAAGAACATATAAAGTGTATCAGACTGTGATAATACATTCACAGAAATAAATATAAATTATAATCCCTATTTAAACCTTGGGGATATAAAAAAATTTAACTGGTGAATCCACCATATCTCCCTCATGTACCGAATAATCTTTCTCATGTGGGAAAAAAGAGCTTTAAAACAGCTTAGTGCACGAGATGCTATAGTGCTGAAACCAGCGGACAATGGTAGATCTGTGGTCATTATGGACACAGTTGCATATGAGAGAGAGAATTTATTTGGCAGTGGCACCCAAGAACACAAATGTGCTCTATTCGCAGACGATATGTTGCTCTTCGTCACGTCCCCTTTAATATCCACCCCCAATATATTACGAACACTTCAAGATTTCGGTGCTATCTCGGGCCTCAATGTCAATGTTTCCAAATCGCTTGCATTAAATATCTCAGTCCCTCAAAACCGAGTCGATCAATTGAAACATCACTTCCCTTTTCCCTGGGCTACTGAATTTTTACCATACCTGGGAATCGCACTCCCCAATCATATAAACAAACTGTCTCAAATTACCCTCTGATGTTTCAGAAACTGGAAGATCTTAAGGCTTGGTCGAAATGTGGTCTATCCTGGCTGGGTAGGATCAACGCGGTAAAGATGACATTGATGCCTCGTATACGCTACTCTACCTCTTTCGTTCCCTCGCCATTCCTATAAACAAAAAAGTTATCTCGAAATGCCAATCTAAAATCATCAATTTTGTCTGGGGGGACACCATTTTTCGAAAGACTTTCTCTTCTGGCTCAAAACGCAGGCAGGGCTAGGACTCCCAAACTAATGGTGGTATTACCAGGTGGCACATTTGGCCCAAATCTCCACAATGTACCCGAGGGCCCCAAACCGGACTGGATAGCTATAGAGAGACGGGTAGCTCCTCACCACACAATCAACTTCCTGACGCGGAGCCCTCCAAAACAGAGACCCCCCCATCCTAGCTCTTACCCTCTCCCACTCATTGTCGCTTTGCAATGTACTCCACAAAGAGGTCACTCTAATCTCTACCATAAAATCCCTCACCCATCTAGTCCATAACCAGAACTTTAAGCCAGGGATAAACATTCTAGCCTTTAAGTGGTGGCTAAATACGGGAATATTTAAAATAGGTCACTTCTTCACCTCATCGGGCACACTCACTCTGGGTTATTGCTCCAACAAACTGGAGATGCCAAATGCTGAGAAGTTTAGATTCTCCCAGATTAAGCATTTCCTACACACCTTATGGACAGACAAACCTGACCCCCCAAAACCTAATGTCTACGAACAATTGTGCTCCAACCTCATCTATCAGGGAGGTGGGATTTCGATTATATACGCCTCCTTTAGTGGACAGGACAAGCTTGCCCCTCTATGCTCAAGCTTGAGAGTCTGAACTGGAACTCCAACTGGATCCTGGAAAATAATTTCTCTGTTTTCGAAGCTCCTACAAAGGTATTTTAAACCCTGGACTAATTGAAGCAAATGTTAAGATACTCACTAGATGGTACTATGTCCTCTCCAGATTAGCAAGAATTTAGCCTGACGCTTCTCCCTTTTGTATCAAGGGTTGTAATCAGGTGGGTACTATGTACCATAGCTAGTTGACCTGTCCACACGTCAGAAGCTTCTGGAACAAATCCTTCCTTTTAGTGAGGAAAGTCACTGGTATGGCAATTCCCCAGGACTCCACAATCACTCTTTTGAACCACAGAATAAACAAAACTCCTAAACGTACTCAAAACCTGATATTTTTTATGCTTTTGGGGGGCAAAATTTAATTGTCAGGGGCCTCGAAGAAGCCCAGGATATCAATGCTAACAACAAAACGCAAGATCACTTGGATCATGACCCAAGAACAAATTGCAGCAAAACTTTTAGACACGGTATCTAAGTTTAAAGCAATTTGGGAGCCCTGGACATATTAAAGTCCCCCTTTACCCGGGTCATGTAAACCTCTAAGCAGACTGGATGCCTTGCTGTTCCTTTCTCTTTTCTTTCATCAATGCTCTATCGATACTCTATCTACTCTTCTTTCTCTTTTTTACTTCCTGTTCCACGTTGCCCCTTCAGGTTTAATACTGAATGGCATAATTAGGTTATTTCTCAAGTTCATAGTTCTGAATTAGTATACAGCAGGATATTATTCCTGGCAGGAAACCTCCACTCAACATCTGCAATAATTCCGCTTTAGTGCTACAGGAGTGCATAACATGAGCCATCTCAGTAAAAGTTGACGGGGGAGGGGACAGCAGGTTCCGGGTACTTGGTCGGCCTATGGGAGGGCTGTGCAGGCCACAGCGTGATCCCTTTGGGGTGGCCTGTGTGAGCTCTCTCGGGTTGCCTGGTCCTGGGTCATTTTCATTGCTTCCCCTTGATTTCCCCATTCTATTTATTTACCAGGAACACTAACATGTTAACACAAATAAGTATACTAATAGCTCACGTGTAATTACTGACTTATGGATAGAAATGTAATCACATCTGTATTTTAAGCATTTACTGTTGAATATCTAACCCTTTACCTGTAAGTCTCTCTCAACAGGCTCTGTTGGCCTGTAGGAAGGGGTACTATCTATATTGTTATTTTGTCTATTTGAATTGAAAATCTCAAACACATTGAACAAGAAATAATTCGGCAGCTAGAAGATAAACAAGTGTATAAAAGTTGACATCAGATCCTATGTGGAGCATTCGAAAGAAATTGGAAATTTTTCTTTGTTTCGGTTATAAAGTTTAGCAAATTAGTAATTATTCTTCATAAATTCTGGCCAAAATTTATACTGCCACATATCTTTGGTAAAAATAAGTACAAATTGGTGTATATTATTTGGTCTTTGTGAAAGTTATAGAGTCCAAAAGCTATGGTTCTTGAGACCCTAACATGCCAGAAAAGTACAAATACCCCCCAAATGACCCCTTTTTGGAAAGAAGACATCCAAAGGTATTTAGAAAGATGCATGGTGAGTTTTTTGAAGTTGTCATTTTTTTCCCGCAATTCTTTGCAAAATCAAGATTTTTTTTTTTTCCTTTTTTTTTTCTCACAAAATTGTCATATTAGCAGGTTATTTCACACCGCATATGCATACCACAAATTACACCCCAAAACACATTCTGCTATTACTCCGGAGTACGGCGATACCACATGTGTGAGACTTTTACATACAGAGACCCAACATGCAGGGAGCACCTTCAGGCGTTCTGGAGCATCCAGGCCAATTCTGATTTTTCTCTCCTACATGCAAAAATCATCATTTATTTGCTAGAAAATTACATAGAACCCCAAAACATTATATATGTTTTTTTTTAGCAAAGACCCTAGAGAATACAATGGCGGTCGTTGCAACTTTTTATCTCGCACGGTATTTGCGCAGCAATTTTTCTAACGCGTTTTTTTGGAAAAAAAAATAGTTTTGTGCTTTAAAAAAAAAAACAAAACAGTAAAGTTAGCCCAATGTTTTTGCATAATGTGAAAGATGAAGTTATGCCGAGTAAATAGATACTTAACATGTCACCCTTCAAAATTGCACACAATGGCGCCAAACTTCGCTACTTAAATCCCCATAGGCCACGCTTTAAAATTTTTTACTGGTTACATGTTTTGAGTTACAGAGGAGGTCAAAGGGGCCAAAATGATTGCTCTTGCTCTACCGGTCGCAGCGATACCTCACATGTGTGGTTTGAACACCATTTTCATATGTGGGCGGGACTTGCGTATGCGTTCGCTTCTGCATGCGAGCAATCGGCGACAGGGGCACTTTAAAATTTTTTTATTTTTTTTTATTGTTCATTTTACTTTTATTTATTTTAGTTTGACACTTTTTTCCAAAAATTTTATTTTTTGATCACTTTTATTCCTATTACAAGGAATGAAAACATCCCTTGTAATAGGAATATGGCATGACAGGTCCTCTTTACAGTGAGATATGGGGTCAATAAGACCCCACATCTCACCTCTAGGCTGGGAAGCCTGAAATAATAATAAAAAAAAAAAAAAACGATCCTGGCTTTGATCGTAGCGGTGAGTCGGTAGAAGCACCGGAGGGTGGCGGGAGGGGGGGGAGTCCCCTCTCGCCTCTCGCAAGAACGATCAAGCAGCATAACAACTGCTATGATCATTCTTATGGTATAGGGAACCGCCGGCTGAAAAAGCTGATATCTGAATGATGCCTGTAGCTGCAGGCATCATTCAGATATCCCCGCACAAAGTCAAGGACGTCATATGATGGCGGGCGGGAAGTGGTTAAAACGCATTTTTTTTTTTTAACACAAAGTTGTCCATTTATACAATATTTCTAACACATAGCATGTACATACCAAAAATTACACCCCAAAATAGATTCTCCTACTCTTCCTGATTACGGCGATGCCACATGTGTGAGACTTCCACAGCCTGGCCGAGTACAGCCGAGTACGGCTGAGCATGGCTGAGCATGGCTGAGTATGGCGGGGGTATTGCACAGGGAATTGCAGAGTATTGCAGAGTATTGCACAGGCAGTTGCAGAGTATTGCACAGGGTATTTCTGAGCATGGAGGGATGGCTGAGCATGGATTGATGGATCCATGGATGTGACTACACATGTCACAGAGCAGCGCTGTGGGCACTACACATCCAGCCCACAGCGCTGCTGCCATCCGATCCCTCCCCCTCTTTACCGATCAGTACAGAGAGGGGAGAGAGGAACCGGCGTCATGACATGATGCCGGTTTGTTTACATGTGATCGCTCCATCATTTGACGGAGCGATCACATGGTAAACGGCTGTGATCAGTGGTTAAGACGTTGCTTCCGCCCTGCAATGGTATGGAGACAGGTGGGGGCCATCTTCCCTTCACTCGTCTCCATACCCAGCAAGGAAGAGGAATCGATCGCCTCTGCCGCTGCCGACAGCTCCGGTAAGTGGCGGAGGGCACCAGAGCGCGGCGGGAGGGGGGTCCTCTCCCGCTGCCGATAAAAGTGATCTTTTATCGGTCACCATTATCAGACCACCATTATCAGAAACTGGACTGCCGGCCGAAGAAGAGGATACCGGGGTTATTGCAGCTAGCTGCTGCCATAACAACGATATTCCTCTTCAAAATTAGGACGTGCGGTGGTCCAGAAGTGGTTAAAATGGATCTGTGTAAAGCATATTCACTGACAGCTTGAAGAGCAGGGTTTCTTCATGAAACTGTACAGTCATTTGGAAGTAAAAGAAATTGCATCTGCAGATTGTATCCTTCTTTACTGATATTCATATAAGGTGGATGAGTGGGAGCCCACCATTGTAATGGTCTCCCTTTTGGTCTACTTATACGAAGGAAGTGACTCACTCTACAAATATGTGTGTGTGTGTGTGTGTGTATATACAGTATCTCACAAAAGTACGTATACCCCTCACATTTTTGTAAATATTTTATCTTTTCATGTGATAACACTGAAGAAATGACACTTTACTACAATGTAAAGTAGTGAGTGTACAGCTTGTATAACAGTGTACATTTGCTGTCCCCTCAAAATAACTCAACACATAGCCATTAATGTCTAAACCTCTGGCAACAAAAGTGAGTACACCCCTAAGTGAAAATGTCCAAATTGGGCCTAATTAGCCATTTTCACTCCTCTGTGTCATGTGACTCGTTATTGTTACAAGGTCTCAGGTGTGAATGGGGAGCAGGTGTGTTAAATTTGGTGTTATCGCTCTCACTCTTTCATACTGGTCACTGGAAGTTCAACATGGCAGCTTATGGCAAAGAACTCTCTGAGGATCTGAAAAAAAGAATTGTTGCTCTACATAAAGATGGCCTAGGCTATAACAAGAACAAGACCATACAGCGGTTTAACAGGACAGGTTCCACTCAGAACAGGCCTCGTCATGGTCGACCAAAGTGGTTGAGTGCACATGCTCAGCGTCATATCCAGAGGTTTTCTTTGGGAAATAGACATATGAGTGCTGCCAGCTGAAGAGGTTGTGGCGGTGGGGGAGTCAGCTTGTCAGTGCTCAGACTAGAGGTCGACTGATATATCGGCCGATATTTGGCGTTTTTTACTTAATAGGCATCGGCCGATTGTGCTGGTAAAAAAGGCCGATTATAACTTCAGCGCGACTTGCAAATGAGTTCTGTAATAGAAGTCAATGCAAGTTGCCTGAAGTTTTCTGTGGAGGGACTCTCCTCCTCTGTGCAGCCTGCCAAATCTGATAAGAAGAAACATTGTATCTCTTCTTGGTTCTTTTATCAATGAGCTGAACTCCCTGTGGAGGAGTTCTCAGTTTAACCATTTAAAGACTAAATCTTTTCTGACACTTGCATACAAGTATTTTCTGCTAGAAAATCACTTAGAACCCCCAAACATTATATATATTTTTTTTAGCAGAGACCCTAGGGAATAAAATAGCGGTTGTTGCAATATTTTATGTCACACAGTATTTGCGCAGCGGTCTTTCAAACGCATTTTTTAAAAAAAAATATGAATTAAAAAAAAAACTAAGCAGTAAAGTTAGCCCATTTTTTTTCATCCAAAAGTTTTGATTACCTGTTTTTGTGTATTTAATAGTTTAAGATATAGTTTTTTTTTTTATCCAAATTATACATACAAGTGAACTGATAGGAGGTTTGTTTTGTTTAATAAATGTTTAAATGTAAAAAATTTTCTGTATCACTTATTACTTAAGGTTGCTTTCACACTGGAGTGGGCAGGCGTTGACGGTAAAACACTACTAGTTTTAGCGGCGCTTTACCGTCATTTTAGCAGCGCTATTCGGCTGCTAGCGGGGAGCTTATAACCCAGCTAGCGGCCGAGGAAGGGGTTAAATGCGCCCCTGAAGCCCTTTGGCAGCGGTGCGCAT
Source organism: Aquarana catesbeiana (assembly GCF_042186555.1). NCBI lineage: Eukaryota > Metazoa > Chordata > Amphibia > Anura > Ranidae > Aquarana > Aquarana catesbeiana. Next base: position 187,329,979 of record NC_133334.1, on the reverse strand, counting down.
TCATTTCAATGGGCAGGAGTGGTGGAGCAGCGGTACACACCGCTCCAAAGATGCTGCTTGCAGGACTTTTTTTAACATCCTGCCAGCGTATCGCCTCAATGTGAAAGCACTCAGCTTTCACACTGAGACTGCGGGGGAGCCATTTTGCAGGCACTTTACAGGCGCTATTTTTAGCCCAAAAGCGCCTGAAAAACGCCCCAGTGTGAAAGGGGTCTAACTGTTAGATTTTAAGAGATAAAGGGAAAAAAAAAGAAAATCGGCCAAATAAATCGGCCAAAAAAAATCGGCATCATATATCGGCCATTGGCCACCGCGATTTCTAAATATCGGCATCGGCCAGAGAAAAACCCATATCGGTCGACCTCTAGCTCAGACCATATGCAGTACACTGCATCCAATTGGTCTGCATGGCTGTTGTCCCAGAAGGAAGCCTCTTCTAAAGATGATGCACAAGAAAGCCTGCAGTTGGCTGAAGACAAGCAGACTAAGGACATGGATTACTGGAATCCACGTCTTGTGGTCTGATGAGACCAAGATAAACTTATTTGGGTCACACGGTGTCAAGCATGTGTGGCGAGAGAGAGCATGCATCACTCTGAGTGCAGTATGTTAGTTTAAAATTCCAAGTTTATTATGAGCAAGTTAAACTCACATTTGAGCTGAATTAAACCAGCGTATATGTAGGCTTTTTCCTCCTTGGGGGTCCCTTGCATCCAGCTGGGCAGCAGTGATCTGCAGTCCCCGACGGCTCCGATGGTTCCCGAGGCTGGAGTAGATCAAATGGCAGGCATGTCAGCACTGGTGGGCGTGGTCGAGCTTGCACACAAGAAAGCCTGCAAACAGTTTGCTGAAGACAAGCAGACTAAGGACATGGATTACTGGAACCATGTGCTGTGGTCTGATGAGACCAAGAAAAACTTAATTGGTTCAGATGGTGTCAAGCGTGTGTGGCGGCAACCAGGCGAGGAGTAGAAAGACAAGTGTGTCTTGCCTACAGTCAAACATGGTGGTGGGAGTGTCATGTTCTGGGGCTGCATGAGTGCTGCCGACACTGGGGAGCTACAGTTCATTGAGGGAACCATGAATGCCAACATGTACTGTGACATACTGAAGCAGAGCATGATCCTCTTACTTTGGGGACTGGGCCGCAGGGCAGTAATCCAACATAACCCCAAACACACCTCCAAGATGACCACTGCCTTGCTAAAGAAGCTGAGGGTAAAGGTGATGGCCTGGCCAAGCATGTCTCCAGACCTAAACCCTATTGAGCATCTGAGGGGCATCCTCAAACGGAAGGTAGAGGAGCGCAAGGTCTCTAACTTCCACCAGCTCCGTGATGTTGTCATGGAGGAGTGGAAGAGGACTCCAGTGGCAACCTGTGAAGTTCTGGTGAACTTCATGCCCAGGAGGGTTAAGGAAAGGCAGGAAAATAATGGTGGTCACACAAAATATTGACACTTTGGGCCCAATTTGGACATTTTCACTTAGGGATGTACTCACTTTTGTTGCCAGTGGTTTAGACATTAATGGCTGTGTGAGTTATTTTGAGGGGACAGCAAATTTACACTGTTATACACTCACTACTTTTACATTGTAGCAAAGTGTAATTTCTTCAGTGTTGTCACATGAAAAGATATACTAAAATATTTATAAAAATGTTATGGGTGTACTACTGTGTGTGCAGTGGGGGCAGAAAGTGTTCAGACCCCCTTAAATTTTTCACTCTTTGTTATATTGCAGCCATTTGCTAAAATCATTTAAGTTCATTTTTTTCCTCCTTAATGTACACACAGCACCCCATATTGACAGAAAAACACAGAATTTTTGACATTTTTGCAGAAAAACTGAAATATCACATGGTCCTAAGTATTCAGACCCTTTGCTCAGTATTTAGTAGAAGCACCCTTTTGATCTAATACAGCCATGAGTCTTTTTGGGAAAGATGCAACAAGTTTTTCACACCTGGATTTGGGGATCCTCTGCCATTCATCCTTGCAGATCCTCTCCAGCTCTGTCAGGTTAGATGGTAAACTTTGGTGGACAGCCATTTTTAAGTCTCTCCAGAGATGCTCAATTGGGTTTAAGTCAGGGCTCTGGCTGGGTCATTCAAGAACAGTCACAGAGTTGTTGTGAAGCCACTCCTTCATTATTTTAGCTGTGTGCTTAGGGTCATTGTCTTGTTGGAAGGTAAACCTTCGGCCCAGTCTGAGGTCCTGAGCACTCTGGAGAAGTTTTTCGTCCAGGATATCCCTGTACTTGGCCGCATTTATCTTTCTCTCGATTGCAACCAGTTGTCCTGTCCCTGCAGCTGAAAAACACCCCCCACAGCATGATGCTGCCACCACCATGCTTCATTGTTGGGACTGTATTGGACAGGTGATGAGCAGTATAAGAAATGTAAAAATACCACGCTGACAAATATTAGCAAAAAGCAGCAGCATACAGTGCGATAACACAAAAAAATCTAGAAATTGAGTCCATAACAGTTGACATCAAGACAAATGAAAAGTCCATTGAAAACATGAAGGGTCAAATTAACACCACAGTGTGCATACACAAATAAAGTGCCCGACCACCGTAGCTGTTGATTAAGCTTACCGGATGGCAAGCTTAAAAGGCAGGTGGCTATAGCCCAGCCAAGGCCTCTAAGCTTGCTGATGACCACAATAGGAACAGTGTTAAATGGAGAAGATCGCTCACCAGGATCCACGTCCGGCATCCACATACTCAGTAAATTGCCCAAAAGAAAAAAGAACTGGCCATAGTATAGTATGTTATTTTCAATGGACTTTTCATTTGTCTTGATGTCAACTGTTATGGACTCAATTTCTAGCGCAGCTTCCCTCATTCCACAGGTGATGAGCAGTGCCTGTTTTTCTCCACACATACCGCTTAGAATTAAGGCCAAAAAGTTCTATCTTGGTCTCATCAGACCAGAGAATCTTATTTCTCACCATCTTGGAGTCCTTCGGGTGTTTTTTTTTTAGCAAACTCCATGTGGGCTTTCATGTGTCTTGCTCTGAGAGGCTTCCGTCGGGCCAATCTGCCATAAAGCCCCAACTGGTGGAGGGCTGCAGTGATGGTTGACTTTCTACAACTTTCTCCCATCTCCCGACTGTATCTCTGGAGCTCAGCCACAATGATCTTTGGGTTCTTCTTTACTTCTCTCGCCAAGGCTCTTCTCCCCCCGATAGCTCAGTTTGGCCGGACGGCCAGCTCTAGGAAGGGTCCTGGTCGTCCCAAACGTCTTCCATTTAAGGGTTATGGAGGCCACTGTGCTCTTAGGAACCTTAAGTGCAGCAGAATTTTTTTGTAACCTTGGCCAGATCTGTGCCTTGCCACAATTCTGTCTCTAAGCTTTTCAGGCAGTTCCTTTGACCTCATGATTCTCATTTGCTCTGACATTCACTGTGAGCTGTAAGGTCTTATATAGACAGGTGTGTGGCTTTCCTAATCAAGTCCAATCAGTATAATCAAACACAGCTGGACTCAATAACTCCAAACACAATAACAAAAAGAGATTCCAATTTTGTAAAGGTCAGTGAAATTGTCACTAGGGACACCTGCAGAAAACGTGAAATCCGCATACAAGACAACATACAATCCAGAGAGCATGCCAAATGTCCAAGAGTCCAAGATTTTCAGTAATAAAGCTGATTCATAGCACAAAAACTGTGTTTCTCTTACGTTCAGTGATGGACACAGTCTCTTCTTTATTCTCGATTATAGGGTTTATAGCGCCACCTACAAGAGTAGGACACTAGGCTGAAAAAGAACACAGCACCATCTTTGGGCAGTCCAAGCTGGTATAAGGCCTCTCTCTGCTATAGGCAACCTATTTTTTCCTGCCTAGTGTTTCAAAAGTAAAGACCTAGTTCCCTGCTGGGACATGTGGTTCCATGGCTTTTTTGCTTCTTTTCTGCGATTATTAATTTTTTCCTACGGAGACCTTCAATCAATAGTTGATCTGGGCGAGGGGTTGGATAATCTAGGTCCAGTGGTCATCCCAAAAACACAAAGAAAAGAGGGCGCACCAGCCTAGTGCATTATCTTATGGTACATTTATTCAGAAAACATAATGAAAACTACTCACAAAAGTGGGAGACATTAACGCTTAGAAATGTCTTTGACATATGGCAGTCTGTCTACTGATTGCAGTCTCTGGATCCTGGGCAGTGGACATATGAACCGCTGCTGGCTGACGCGTTTCGAAGGGATTCCTTCATCAGAGCCTAGCAATGTTGCTCTCTCACAGCTACTTATACATGTGTACGTCTGAGAGGCACATCTCAGATCTACCTCAAAACTCCTCCCCTAAAAAATCCCTCCCCCAAAAAAGATGGGTGGTCCTAGAAGGGAGGCGGACTATAGTCAAATACCTGTGATTAAATTTCCATATGGATTAAGTTTAGATATACATATGTATATACACCCCCCCGCTTCCACACACATGCATATACACGTAAGCACACACGCACATACACATACATATGCGTGTGTGTACATGGGCAGTGCATACACCGCACTAGGAATAAGCCTGCATCATACATACAACTGCGTGTGTCTCTAATCACAAGCTGCGGATGAAAAAGCTCAGAGGGCTATACATAGGGCAAACATGGTAATAGTGACTGTAACAGTAATGACAACTTCACCTCTATCAGGGACATCCGTTGTGATGGGGGCTACCATTAGTCCGGGGGTGAAGCTGTCTTCTATCTTGTTGCTGTATAGGTCCCGGTGTCTATCACAGGCATTACCTCTATAGGAATACAGGCTGAGGTGCGATGTAGCGGCGGGTGAAACGTGATCTTTGTGATAGGGAACAGCGATATATTATACGGCTAAGACAGTAATCCTAAACTCGCATATATGCACATGTGCTCAGACTATGTACACACATATGTAATAGCAGAAATAAATTGGCATAGAGTATCTAAAGGAGTATTAACCACTTGAGCCCCGGACCATTATGCTGCCTAAGGACCAGAGGTCTTTTTCCAATTTGGCACTGCGTCGCTTTAACTGCTAATTGCGCGGTTATGCAATGCTGTACCCAAACGAAATTTGCGTCCTTTTCTTCCCACAAATAGAGCTTTCTTTTGATGGTATTTGATCACTTCTGCAGTTTTTATTTTTTGCGCTATAAACGGAAAAAGACCGAAAATTTTGAAAAAAAATGATATTTTCTACTTTTTGTTATAAAAAAAATCCAATAAACTCAATTTTAGTCATACATTTAGGCCAAAATGTATTCGGCCACATGTCTTTGGTAAAAAAAATGTCAATAAGCGTATATTTATTGGTTTGCGCAAAAGTTATAGCGTCTACAAACTAGGGTACATTTTCTGGAATTTACACAGCTTTTAGTTTATGACTGCCTATGTCATTTCTTGAGGTGCTAAAATGGCAGGGCAGTACAAAACCCCCCCAAATGACCCCATTTTGGAAAGTAGACACCCCAAGGAAATTGCTGATAGGCATGTTGAACCCATTGAATATTTATTTTTTTTGTCCCAAGTGATTGAATAATGACAAAAAAAAAAAAAATATTTACAAAAAGTTGTCACTAAATGATATATTGCTCACACAGGCCATGGGCCTATGTGGAATTGCACCCCAAAATATATTCAGCTACTTCTCCTGAGTACGGGGATACCACATGTGTGGGACTTTTTGGGAGCCTAGCCGCGTATGGGACCCCGAAAACCAATCACCGCCTTCAGGATTTCTAAGGGTGTAACTTTTTGATTTCACTCTTCACTGCCTATCACAGTTTCGGAGGCCATGGAATGCCCAGGTGGCACAACCCCCCCCCAAATGACCCCATTTTGGAAAGTAGACACCCCAAGCTATTTGCTGAGAGGCATATTGAGTCCATGGAATATTTTATATTTTGACACAAGTTGCGGGAAAGTGACACTTTTTTTTTTTTTTTTTTTTTTTTTGCACAAAGTTGTCACTAAATGATATATTGCTCACACAGGCCATGGGCCTATGTGGAATTGCACCCCAAAATACATTTAGCTGCTTCTCCTGAGTATGGGGATACCACATGTGTGGGACTTTTTGGGAGCCTAGCCGCGTACGGGGCCCCGAAAACCAATCACCGCCTTCAGCGTTTTTAAGGGCGTGAATTTTTGATTTTACTCTTCACTGCCTAACACCGTTTCGGAGGCCATGGAATGCCCAGGTGGCACAAACCCCCCCCAAATGACCCCATTTTGGAAAGTAGACACCCCAAGCTATTTGCTGAGAGGCATGGTGAGTATTTTGCAGCTCTCATTTGTTTTTGAAAATGAAGAAAGACAAGAAAAAACTTTTTTTTTTTTTCTTTTTTCAAATTTCAAAACTTTGTGACAAAAAGTGAGGTCTGCAAAATACTCACTATACCTCTCAGCAAATAGCTTGGGGTGTCTACTTTCCAAAATGGGGTCATTTGGGGGGGTTTTGTGCCACCTGGGCATTCCATGGCCTCCGAAACTGTGATAGGCAGTGAAGAGTGAAATCAAAAATTCACGCCCCTTAGAAAGCCTGAAGGCGGTGCTTGGTTTTCGGGGTCCCGTATACGGCTAGGCTCCCAAAAAGTCTCACACATGTGGTATCCCCGTACTCAGGAGAAGCAGCAGAATGTATTTTGGGGTGTAATTTCACATATTCCCATGGCATGTTTGAGCAATATATCATTTAGTGACAACTTTGTGCAAAAAAAAAAAAAAAAAAAAAAAAATTTGTCTCTTTCCCGCAACTTGTGTCGCAATATAAAATATTCCATGGACTCGACATGCCTCTCAGCAAATAGCTTGGGGTGTCTACTTTCCAAAATGGGGTCATTTGGGGGGGTTTTGAACTGTCCTGGCATTTTATGCACAACATTTAGAAGCTTATGTCACACATCACCCACTCTTCTAACCACTTGAAGACAAAGCCCTTTCTGACACTTATTTTTTACATGAAAAAGTTTTTTTTTTTTTGCAAGAAAATTACTTTGAACCCCCAAACATTATATATTTTTTTAAAGCAAATGCCCTACAGATTAAAATGGTGGGTGTTTCATTTTTTTTTTTCACACAGTATTTGCGCAGCGATTTTTCAAACGCATTTTTTGGGGAAAAAACACACTTTTTTAAATTTTAATGCACTAAAACACACTATATTGCCCAAATGTTTGATGAAATAAAAAAGATGATCTTAGACCGAGTACATGGATACCAAACATGACATGCTTTACAATTGCGCACAAACGTGCAGTGGCAACAAAATAAATACATTTTTAAAAGCCTTTAAAAGCCTTTACAGGTTACCACTTTAGATCTACAGAGGAGGTCTACTGCAAAAATTACTGCCCTCGATCTGACCTTCGCGGCGATACCTCACATGCATGGTGCAATTGCTGTTTACGTTTGACGACAGACCGCCGCTTGCGTTCGCCTTAGCGCAAGAGCAGGGGGCGACAGGGGTGCTTTTTTTTTTTTTTTTTTTTTTCTTTATTATTTTTTTGCTTTTTTATCTTATTTTTAAACTGTTCCTTTCATTTTTTTTTTTTTTAAATCATTTTTATTGTTATCTCGGGGAATGTAAATATCCCCTATGATAGCAATAGGTAGTGACAGGTACTCTTTTTTGAAAAAATTGGGGTCTATTAGACCCTAGATCTCTCCTCTGCCCTCAAAGCATCTGACCACACCAAGATCGGTGTGATAAAATGCTTCCCCAATTTCCCAATGGCGCTATTTACATCCGGCGAAATCTAAGTCATAAAATGCTCGTAGCTTCCGGTTTCTTAGGCCATAGAGATGTTTGGAGCCACTCTTGTCTCTGATCAGCTCTATGGTCAGCTGGCTGAATCACCGGCTGCATTCTCAGGTTCCCTGTTGAGACAGGAGAGCCAGAGAAAAACACGGAAGACGGTGGGGGGGGGGGGGGGGCATTCCCTCCCACGGCTTGTAAAGGCAGTCTAGAGGCTAATTAGCCGCTAGGATTGCTTTTACATGAAAGCCGACCGCTGGCTGAAAAGAATGATACCAAGATGATACCTAAACCTGCAGGCATCATTCTGGTATAACCACTCAAAGTTGTGAATGGCGTACCTGAAGACAAAAAAATGGTTAACAATAAAGCACAGTAAACAATAAAGTATAAATAATTACATACCTGAAAAACAAACATGATAAAACATAATAACAATAACAATAACAATAACAATAACAATAAAACACTGCAGAATAGAATACAGTAAAAAAAGAGCAGAACAATAGAGAGAGAGAATAGAGAGAGAGAACAATAAAACGACAACTATTTTTTTTTATTTTATATATATTTTTTTTTTTTTTACACTTTTTTTGTAACTAACTTTTATAACTGTAACCGGTTCCAGGTTCGGGTCTCTCAAAATGCGATGGCATCTTGGGAGACCCTGTGAAAGTGTGCCTAGTCTGTGCAATGCTGTACCCTACGCTAATACTCAACTAGTGTATGGTAGCGTTCAAAACATTCACCAATGCAAAGACCAGGATTGTCAGGACAGAAGGGACAATAATAGCGGGTGTCACGCCTATATCCGCGTTTGCTGCAGACACAACATCTTTTTGGGGGGGGTTCGTTGGGTAGGGGTACTCGGGAGCACATAAAAATGCCTCTCATGCAGCCGACTGCATTTCGTTGGGGGATGTGAATGGGGGAAGTACGGGCGCTGCAGAAGTGGTGGGTTCCCAATTAGGATTGGCGAATGCAGCAGGAAGGGCACTATGGGCACGACGGGCCTGTGTTTGTCTTTTTGGTGGCAGCGGGACACTACTTGTGCTTGTCACCTCACCAGCTTGAACTGCACTTATGGGACTCGCCACGTCACCAAGTGTTACTGCAGTGCTGGTTTGACTACGACCGGGGTGTACTAGGCCGCTGGTGCTTGCCAGTTCACCAAAACGCTACCAAAAAAACTGTTAGCGATCGCAGGGATCAGGCCTGACTCTGCGAACGCTGCAGTTATGCGTTTAGTGTTTTGTAAGTGACAGTGATCGATCGATACTGCACTTGGGTGGGCTGGACTGGGCCGGGCGGAGGGGCAAAACGCAGGTGCTAGCAGGTATCTGGGTTGATCCCGCTAACACTGCGTTTTTGGGAACCCTAAACTGCTGGGGACGCTAGTATAGATCTGATCTGATCGGATCAGATATTGATCCGTTCAGATACTATACCACTAAAGGAGGCGTATGCTGCGTGCGTGGGTGTTAGCGGTACTGGCGCTAACCTGACGCTGCCTGGGGCCGGTGCTTGCTAGTTCACCAAAATGCTACCAAAAAAACTGTTAGCGATCGCAGGGATCAGGCCTGACTCTGCGAACGCTGCAGTTATGCGTTTAGTGCCTTGTAAGTGTCAGTGATCGATCGATACTGCACTTGGGTGGGCTGGGCTGGGCCGGGCGGAGGGGCACAACGCAGGTGCTAGCAGGTATCTGGGCTGATCCCGCTAACACTGCGTTTTTGGGAACCCTAAACTGCTGGGGACGCTAGTATAGATCTGATCGGATCAGATATTGATCCGATCAGATACTATACCACTAAGGGAGGTGTACGGTGCGTGCGTGGGTGTTAGCGGTACTGGCGCTAACCTGACGCTGCCTGGTGCTTGCTTGCCAGTTCACCAAAATGCTACCAAAAAAACTGTTAGCGATCGCAGGGATCAGGCCTGACTCTGCGAACGCTGCAGTTATGCGTTTAGTGTTTTGTAAGTGACAGTGATCGATCGATACTGCACTTGGGTGGGCTGGGCGGAGGGGCAAAACGCAGGTGCTAGCGGGTATCTGGGCTGATCCCGCTAACACTGTGTTTTTGGGAACCCTAAACTGCTGGGGACGCTAGTATAGATCTGATCAGATCAGATATTGATCCGATCAGATACTATACCACTAAGGGAGGCGCATGCTGCGTGCGTGGGTGTTAGCGGTACTGGCGCTAATCTGACGCTGCCTGGGGCGACGCATATCACCGCCGGGCGATCAGGGGGCTAAACCTTTATTAGGTAATAAACGGCGGGTGCCCTGACACTATAAAAAATAAACGAACTAACCTGCGTCACCCGTAACGGTTATACGGTGATCAGTGGTGAAAGGGTTAACTAGGGGGCAATCAAGGGGTTAAAACATTTATTAGGTAGTATATGGGGGTCCCTGTCACTATAAAACGCTGACGGCGAACCTAAATATTTACCTCACTAACTAGCGTCACCAGCGACACTAATACAGCGATCAGAAAAATGATCGCTTAGCAACACTGGTGACAGGGGGTGATCAAGGGGTTAAAACTTTATTAGGGGGGTTAGGGGGGTACCCTAGACCTAAAGGGGGGTAATACTAACTGTCCCAACACTGTAACTGTCACAAACTGACACTATGCAGTAATCAGAAAAAAAAAAAAAAAAAAAAAAAAAAAACCTGCTGGTGTCAGTTTGTGACAGGGGGGGGGGGGGTGATTGGGGGGCGATCGGGGGGGGGGATCGGGGTGTTTTGTATGCCTGGCATGTTCTACTGTGTGTGTAGTGTGTTGTGCACTCACATTGATGTCTTCTCCCCTCGGCGCTGGAACGGAAAATACCGAGCCGAGGGGAGATGACATCATTTCCTTTGCTGCTGTTTAGCATACAGCAGCAAAGGAGTGTTCCCATTGGCCGGCGGCGATCGCGAGGGGGGGGCCACGAACGGATGGCCTCCCCCTCATCTCGGATCGCCGGGGAACAGAACGGGACCGCTTCGGGCACCGGGGGGGGGTCCGATCGGACCCCCCACCCGCGAGAGGCAAATCACGTACATGTACGTGATTTTGCCTGCCCGTGCCGCCTTGCCGACGTAAATCGGCGTTAGGCGGTCCTTAAGTGGTTAATATAATTATTATAACTATTATTCTATGCTATATAATACATTTTTAAAATGTTAATGATAACAAAAATGATGGTGAATTTTCCTTGGATATGTGCCTATGGCTAAATGGACTAGTGTACACATGTATAAGAGCATGAGCAAGAGATTCGCAAAGGTTGTATGTGTGTGTGTGTGTGTGTGTATATATATATACACACACACACACACAGAAAATTACACACGCTCAGGTACTTGTATGATATTAAGACAAGACCATGTGCAAACGGACAATGCTATTGTGCATTAATTTAAATCCGCAGTAAAAGGATTAAAATCAAGATAAAAAGATATATATTATAAACTTATTTAAAATGGTTAGATTCTTCTTAAACAATAAAAAATAAATTAGATAAAAATGATATATACGTGTGCATCCTGAAAGAGATGTATATATGTATATAAGAATAAAAATAAATACATAAATATAGATATAGGTATATATATAATATATATAGATATAGATATATATCTATATATCTATATAGATATATATCTATATAGATAAATATATATCTATATATATATCTATATAGATATATATCTATATATATATATAGATATATATATAGATATATCTATCTATCTATCTATCTATCTATCTATCTATCTATCTATCTATCTATCTATCTATCTATCTATCTATCTAAAAAAGCGTGAACATATACATACACACACATGCATCCACAGACACATATTTGTCCGTGCAGTGTGTGCATGCTCGTAACCATCTTGTGAATGATACTAAACAAATGGAACCTATACCTTTAAAATTTTAAACCTAAATAAGGATGAGAATTTGAGACATAAAATTATCATTAAGAATTAGAAATTTGAGATCCAATTTAAATTTTAAAAAATACCAGACCCATCTTTCCTTATATTAATAGTGGTAGAGTTATTTTCCTGTATTAGCAGTATAACATTTTTACACTATTTTGTGTATTTCTGGGTCTTTGTTGAGGCCATCTGGGGAAAGACTGCCAAGGGTGAAGATCCAGAAGGCCTCTCACTTACATAGCTTCTGGTATCTTCTCCCGGCGTCTAGCTCTCCCCCGATGGTCTCAATTCCAAAGACTCTCATGCCTGCAGGGTCCCCTTGATGAGCTTCTATGAAATGCCAAGGGACTGGGTATTTGTCTCTTAGATTGATAATACGACATTTGGGCGCTGAGCATATAGGCGACCACAGGGACAAACAATACCATAAACTACGTATTGTATTCCACAGTTGATGAATTGTTTGATTTTATGGACCCTTCCATCCCTCCCTACTATGGTCTTCTTTCTGTGCCACATGTACATGCACGTGCCACAGTTTTTAGCACTGCACTTGTAACTCCCTTTTTGGTCGAATATTGTTGACCAAATACTCCTGGGTTTATTTGTGGAATATTTTTATCCTACTTGGGGCCACCAAGCTTCTTAGATTGTGGGGCTTACGAAAGACAATGTTAGGTTAATCAGGGAGTATTTTACCCAACACAGGGTCATGTTTAAGAATATTCCAATTTCTTTTGATGATATTCTGAATTTCAAAGGCCTTGTTAGTGTACTGAGTGGAGAATCTAACCTGTTGACTGTCGGAGGTAATTTGACATCGTGATTTTTTATTGTTTTCACCTAATGGGTTATCATATAGAGCCAGGTACTTGTTGCAGGCTGTCTCTATATGACTAACGTCATAGCCCTTTTCTTTAAACTTCTGTGTAAGAAGCTTGCTATGTTCCAAGTAGTCCTCTTTTTTGGTACATGTGCGCTTTAGGCGACAGAATTGTCCATAGGGAACGTTCTGTATCCATCTTGGATGGTGATTACTTTTAGCATGTAAATAGGCGTTACCTCCACTAGGTTTAAAATGCATTTTGGAGAAAATATCTCCATTTGGGTCACCTTGCAGTTCTAAGTCCAGAAAAACCAAAGATTTTTCATTTATGACATGGGTAAATTCTATATTGTTCCTGCAGTATTCCAAAAAGTTACAGAGGTCTTGATCTGACCCATCCCAGATTATGAGAATCTCGTCAATGTATCTGGCATATAGGACCAGGTTTGCCCCCAAAGGGTTATTTTTCCATATGTAGGCATCTTCCCAAAAGCCCATAAAAATGTTTGCGTAACTGGGGGCAAACCTGGCCCCCATAGCTGTACCTTTGGTCTGCAGATAGTATTCACCCAGAAAGGAAAAATAGTTATGTGTGAGAGAAAAGTCTACACAATCCAAAAGAAACTTCACTTGTAGAGGATTTAATCTGTCATCCTTTAACAGGAAATGATTCATTGCTCTTAGGCCATATACATGATGTATATAGCGAGGCTACATCCAGGGAGAGCCATCTATAGTTGCGCAGCCATTTGTAATTAGATAGAATTTTGAGCATTTGGTCAGAATCTCTTACAAAGGATGGCAGATTGATCACTATATCTTGCAAAAAATAATCAATATAACAACCCAGATTGCTAGAGAGACTGTCAATCCCTGCTATTATTGGTCTGCCTGGGGGATCTGTGAGGCTCTTGTGTACTTTGGGTATATGGTAGAAGTGTGGGGTCATGGCATGCCTATTAAACAAGAAGACATATTTATTTTTTGTCAGAACTTCTTTTAATAGTGCCTCATCTAGGAGTATTTTAAGCTCCTTTGTATATTCCACTGTAGGGTCTTTTCTTAATTTAATATACGTGTTCGTGTCCACTAGAAGTCTTCTTGCTTTGGCTATATATTCATCCTTATTTTGAATCACAAGGCTTCCACCTTTATCAGCCCTTCGAATGATTATATCCTGGTTTTATTTTAGAGTCTCTATGGGCATGAAACTAGGGTCAGAGTTTTTGGTATTATTCTGTTTGTTAAACTTTGTTTTAAAAGTATTAAAAACCACATCATAAAACATAGAAATGAACTTTCCCTTTGCCCAATGGGGGAAAAAAGAGGATTTGGGTTTAAAAGAGGCGTGGGCTATTGCACTCTCGCATGAAGGACCGGCCTTTGGTTCAGACTTAAACTGATCATTGGGTTGTGCCTCTAGATATAGCTCTTCTAGTATATTTAGTATGGAGTCCTCGTCTACACTCGTTTCAGAAGATGGCGACATTTCAGCTTTTTCTCTAACGTTGTTATTAGTGCTACTCTCACTTCCTGCTTCTTTCAATATATAATATCTCTGGATAGTGAGTTTGCCTATATATTTATTGAGGTCGATAAATAACTCAAATATATTTGGCGCACTAGGTGGAGCATAATTGAGGCCCTTTCTGAGGAGATCTAGTTCGGTTTATGAAAAGACAGAACTGGATAGATTATAAATTTTAATGGTGGAATGGGTAGTTTCTAAAGTCTGCCTCTTTTTGTAATCTCTTTCCTCCTCTTTTTCCTCCTCTTGTTCTTTTTCCCCTTTCCTTGTTTTTTTTTCACCATAGACAGAGTAGGCAGTAGAGGGTCCAGAATCTTGTTGCCAGTTGCAGAGCCCTCTATAATTGCAACTGCTTTCTCTAAAAAAAAAAAAAAAAAACAGAGGGGGCGTAGTATCTAGTATATTGGTACTAATAGCATCTGACTCCAGATTGCTAAGAGCTGTAAAGGGATTGTAGGCTTGTATACCATTGGGCATAATGGAAAAAGCAGTCAGGTCTCTCCTAACAGTGAGAGTATCACAGTCTGTGTGTAACCACACCTATAGTCAAAAATCTACTGGGAGACACTCGCAAACCTGTTGTCTGTATGCTGACTGCAATTAGCTCAGCAGACAGACCAGTTCCTATGAATCATATGTAACAATGTAACAAAAAAAGACTGGAGGTCTAAAAGAGATTCTTCAAAGCGGAACACCCAGGTCTTAAAAAGATACAAAACGGTTTTCTTTATTAAGTATTAAAATTTCTGAACAGATTTGACATTAGAAAAATGCATTTTCCACCACCACTGTAAAACAAACTGAATAAACCAAAACAGACACAGACTCACTCCTCATTCACTCCAGATCTCCCCTAAAAGGCAACTAGCCTAAGTTATCTTTTATGTTCCAGGGCTGTATTACATTGTGCACTCCTCCTAAATGTATGAGACTGGAGGATGCACCAGGCTGTCTCTATGCTGGGATGGATATGGGTTGGGAGTATAAAGAACCTCCCGCTTTGCGGGTGTTTGAGGTGATGATGAAATAATCAAGCTTTTCATGTATATTCCTGTGCAATGTCAGTCTGGGGTGTTGTCATCATCCCATGTGCTCGGTAGGTAAACCGGTGAGGCAGGTGGCCTCCTGGTCTTGGCCAGGGAAGGATCTCCTAGTTTCCTTGGGTATTACTGTAAAAGTGCCCCCTGCGCTTTCTAGGGTCGGTTAAGTACACGTGATGGGGACCTCGCCTCTAGTGCCTGGGGCATGCGTTGGATGTTTTTCTGCATTTATGGCTGTGGTGGGGGAGTGCTACGGACCCCCCTACCCAGCCAGTGCCGTGTACCTCTCCCCTTCCACAGGTGCTTGCACCGTGCAGTCCGGCTGCCAATAAATTTAGGCCAGGGCTTTACGGCCTTTGAATTGGGGATACTCTGTTCGGTGCTGGAGGCAGAGTGGGGGTGGTACAGCACCCTTGCCTTGAAGCAGGACTAAAATGGCTGGGGCTAACTGGGCGGTTGGCCAGAAGTTCTCCCATCGCCATGTTTATATGAGGTCTGTGCCCTTCCCTGCCTCCCCCTATGGCGATATGGTATTGATGCTAAAGTGGGAGTCATGTAGCAGCCGGGCACCATGTTTCAGTGTGCAGGACTGGTATGGCGGTCCACACCATGGCACCCTTCTAGGCTTGGATCAGGTGGTTCTGCTGCTGTGTTTTACTTTGCAGCATGCATTGCACAGTAACTTGTGTGACAGTTTTTTTTTTTTTTCTTTATCGCTTTTTACTGCCTTCGCCTTGTATTAGTGCTGGGGGCAGGTATGCTGCATTCTGGGCCATACTGTGGTTGGGAGCTGTGCCGGGCGGACTTTTGTGGACTTGCTGCCCCTGTCCTTTATTTTGGGGTTTTCCCCTTGTCTGCTATTGCTCCCACTTGTGCTTTGTGCCTGAGCTGGAAGCAAATGGCCTATGGCCCAGCACATTTGGGGGCAGACACTGTTTCGCTGCCCCACCAGGCATCTCTGCTTGCTCACTAGCTGACGTGGTATGTTAACCCTGACAGAGCCTCTTTGGGAATGTGGCCCTCTCCCCTGATGCGGTTCCTCCCATTTTGAGGTGGATTAAGCAACCGTCTTACCGGTTAAGGCGTCTCCCTCCCTTTTTTGTCAATTTCTTTTTATTCGTTTTGCCGGAGTAAAGTATATCCTGTGTAAGAATTTGAAATGGTTAGTCTATCCCTCGCTGACACTAGATGAGTAAAAGGGGAACTCCAAACATCATCCCAGTCCTCCCCCCACCCCCCGCCCCCAAACTCAGAACCTCTTCCACCAATCTCTCTCTGCACTTGACCACCGAGGTAGGAAAAACAGGGAAAAGTATTTTGTACAACTCTACTTTAGTGGCGCCAAATTGGGAGGTAAAAGCATATCAGAACTTTAGGTACCTAAAAAGGTACGTATTAGGTAAGTTAAATCTCTGTTTGAGGTCTGCAAAGGACAGTTTGCCCCCCCCCCTCTAGTGACATCCCCTAGAGTTTTAATCCCTTTGGATACCCATCTAATGGGATCTGGAATAGTAAGGAATTGAGGGAGACGAGGGGGGCAGTTCATCCCTGCAGTGAGGCCGGTGAAAAAGAGTCCGAGGAAGGCTCCAGCAGGGCTTTAATACAGGACCACGCTATGAGTGTGGCTCGCATTGTTATTGTCAGGGGAAATTTGGCCTCCAGACCTCTTATTTGTATAGATCGGGAGGGGCTAAACCCTCCTGCAGAGCCCTGAGGCCTATTCTAGGAGGAGTGAGCCCCATATGAATGAGCTGAAAAGGCCGTGCACCCTACGAAAAACGGAACGCAGAATCCAAACAGGAGAATTGCGAAGAAAATAAAGAAATACTGGAAGGACCTTCATTTTGAGAAGGTTGATACGCCCCAACACCAACAATGGAAGGTTCTTCCAGGCCTCAGTATTCTTTTTTAGAAAGTCCAGTAGTGGTTGCGGGTTCAATGCGTAATAGTCTGCGACTCTCGCTGACACTCGGATCCCGAGATATGTGAATTGGGAGACCCATTGTAACTGCATGGTAGCATCAGTGGCGGTCTCAGTGCCGGAGTCGAACGGGAGTATGGTAGATTTGTCCTAATTCACTTGCAAACCCCAGAAAACCAACAATGTATCCAAAATGTGGAAAACCGTATGAAAGGACAGACCCGAATCTCTCAAAAACAGTAACAATTCATCCACATAGAGCACTAGGCATTCTCTAATGGAGCTGACTTCCAATGCACCCACTTCAGGGGAGGAATGCAGCGCCACAGCCACAGCCACAGCCACCAAAGACTCTATCATCAGGGAAAACAGTCCGACAGAAAAGTCCGATGGAGGCTTTTCATTGTCTATTCCGATCGTGTGTATGCCTCATCGGACTTTTTTTTTTCCGAAAATTCTGACGGACCTAGAAATGGAACATGTTCTAAATATTTCCAATTGAACCAATTCCTATCGGGAAACCCGCTTGTCTGTATGCTGTTCCAACGGGCCAAAAACGACGCATGCTCTCAAGCAAGTACGAGACGGAAGCTATTGGCTATTGCACTTCCTTTTTCTAGTCCCGTCATACGTGTTGTACGTCACCGCGTTCCGGAACGGTCGGACTTTGGTTGGACTTTGGTTTGACTTTGGTTTGACCGTGTGTAGGCAAGACCACTTGAATGGAATTCCGTCGGTTTTGCCGTCGGAAAAAACTCCGAAGGTTTTTCCGACGGCAAAACCGGTTGTGTGTACAATGCATTACAGTTACTGTATGTGGCCCAAAACCCATACGCTCTAACACTATGCCCATGTAACCCCAGTCAACAGAGTGGAATGCTTTGGCCATGTCTAGGGACACCACCGCCCTGGTCCCAGTTAGCTTATGGGAAATCTGTACATATGTGATTAAAAACGACGGAGCTTATAAAAATAACCTGGTATCCAACTTGTACCCAATACCCATAGCCAAAAGTCACTGTAACGTAGATAATACTTAGCAAACAGTCAACATAGGTAAGAGTCTTGTATCCTCTTCAGATGAAAATATTGCGCAAAAAGTGCATAAGCAACCCAAGAGCTCCTATCTTGAACACTCCAAGGATTAGGGTTGGCTCTCACACCTGCAGTCGGTAAAACAGGGAGTGCAACTGCAGCGCAAACAGATGACCCCTGCAATCAGCAGAGGAATTGAAGAGTAGGAAAAGTAAACGTCAATGTAAGAGGGATTCAGGACCCCAAGAAACAATTATCAGAGGCCTGCGCTCATGTCCCAAAATTGCTAACACAGGGAACAAAGAATGACTGCTAGCAGGCAGGGCTAAATAGAATCAAGCCAGTCCGTGGCATTCAAAACATTTTACAGTACCTTGATATTTGACCTGGTGCTTGCTTGGATACAACATACTGTATTTTAAGTATAAAAAATATATGCAGCACTGTATATGTGCAAGAAATAATTATATAGTCCACAGACAAATGTATAAACAGTCCCTCTGTGTGCTTATGTTAAACAGAAAATATCCTCCTGTGGTTCCAATTGACACACGTAAAGAGTAAGAATATTCTTCCAGTGATTAAGATCAGAGGCTTAAAAGAAATATTGGCTGCTCAATAAAGTGCAGGGAACACGCATAAACAGCATCACCCTCAGGGGACAGATGTTTCTTCTTAGTAATCCTCGATATTTAGGACTTAAGCAGCGTTATGGGTGAAGTGGACACTGGTAGGCATCAAACTTCAAACTCCTTCCCAGACTCTCTCCTTTCCCTGAGAAAAGCTCCAGTCAAAGTACCATGAGCAATAAACAAAAAAGGTACTTCATAGTGTAGTATTTATTGCAGTACTTGGACATACAGTGGGGACGGAAAGTACTGTATTCATTGGCGTATAACACACACTTTTTCACCCTGAAAATTGGGTGCAAATAGCGTGTGCGTGTTATACGCCGATACTTCAATTTTAGCTGCCTCGGAAGGGGACAAAGAGGGGGGCGGGGCGAGCGCCGTCAGATTACATACAGTGAGAATCTCCTGTTTACTTGGCGGCCTCTGTAATAGGAGGTCCCGTCTCCTGGGCCGCCATTGGACCACTGTCCTGTCTATCATAGGAGATTCTCACTGTATGTAATCTGTCGGTGCATGTCCCGCCCCCCTCCCTGTTCCCTCTAGGCTGCAGATGGGCATCGATCAGGCTGCAATGTTGAGGCTGCTGCATTGAAGGCGATGGTGAGGCTGCTGCATTGAAGGCAATGGTGAGGCTGCTGCATTGAAGGCAATGGTGAGGCTGCTGCATTGAAGGCAATGGTGAGGCTGCTGCATTGAAGGCAATGGTGAGGCTGCTGCATTGAAGGCAATGATAAGGCTGCTGCATTGATGGCAATGGTCAGGCTGCTGTATTCATGGCAATGGTCAGGCTGCTGCATTGATGGCAATGATGAGGCTGCTGCATTGATGGTACTTGTGAGGCTGCGTTGATGTTGACTGATGGGGCTACATTGATGGCACTTGTGAGGCTGCAGATGGGCACTGACCCTTATTTTGCTTCAAAGTTCCTTATTTAAAATTTAAAGGTTTTTTCCTGAAACTTTCCTCATAAAATGAATGTGCGTGTCATACGCCTATATCACATGGTCCTAAGTATTCAGACCCTTTGCTGTGACACTCATATATTTAACTCAGGTGCTGTCCATTTCTTCTGATTATCCATGAGATAGTTCTACACCTTCATTTGAGTCCAGCTGTGTTTGATTATACTGATTGGACTTGATTAGGAAAGCCACACACCTGTCTATATAAGACCTTACTGCTCAGAGTGCATGTCGGAGCAAATGAGAATCATGAGATCAAAGGAACTGCCTGAAGAGCTCAGAGACAGAATTGTGGCAAGGCACAGATCTGGCCAAGGTTACGAAAAAATTTCTGCTGCACTTAAGGTTCCTAAGAGCACAGTGGTCTCCATAATCCTTAAATGGAAGACGTTTGGGATGACCAGAAGCCTTCCTAGAGATGGCTGTCCGTCCAAACTCGGGGGAGAAGAGCCTTGGTGAGAGAGGTAAAGAAGAACCCAAAGGTCACTGTGGCTGAGCTCCACAGATGCAGTCGGGAGATGGGAGAAAGTTGTAGAAAGTCAACCATAACTGCAGCCCTCCACCAGTCAGGGCTTTATGGCAGAGTGGCCAGACGGAAGCCTCTCCTTAGTGCAAGACACATGAAAGCCTGCATGGATTTTGCTAAAAAAACACCTGAAGGACTCCAAGATGGTGAGAAATAAGATTCTCTGGTCTGATGCGACCAAGATAGAACTTTTTGGCATTAATTCTAAGCGGTATGTGTGGAGAAAACCAGGCACTGCTCATCACCTGTCCAATACAGTCCCAACAGTGAAGCATGGTGGTGGCAGCATCATGCTGTGGGGGTGTTTTTCAGCTACAGGGACAGGATGACTAGTTGCAATCGAGGGAAAGATGAATGCGGCCAAATACAGGGATATCCTGGACGAAAACCTTCTCCAGAGTGCTCAGGACCTCAGACTGGGCCGAAGGTTTACCTTCCAACAAAACAATGACCCTAAGCACACAGCTAAAATAAGGAAGGAGTGGCTTCACAACAACTCTGTGACTGTTCTTGAATGGCCCAGCCAGAGCCCTGACTTAAACCCAATTGAGCCTCTCTGGAGAGACCTAAAAATGGCTGTCCACCAATGTTTACCATCCAACCTGACAGAACTGGAGAGGATCTGCAAGGAGAAATGGCAGAGGATCCCCAAATCCAGGTGTGAAAAAATTTTTGCATCTTTCCCAAAAAGACTCATGGCTGTATTAGATCAAAAGGGTGCTTTTACTAAATACTGAGCAAAGGGTCTGAATACTTAGGACCATGTGATATTTCAGTTTTTCTTTTTTAATAAATCTGCAAAAATGTCAACAATTCTGTGTTTTTCTGTCAATATGGGGTGCTGTGTGTACATTAATGAGGAAAAAAAAATGAACTTACATGATTTTAGCAAATGGCTGCAATATAACAGAGTGAAAAATTTAAGGGGGTCTGAATACTTTCCGTCCCCACTGTACAGTTAAAACATCAGGATAAAATCCAAATGCATAAAACCAACTAAAACAAATTAAAATAATGACCGCTTAACTCACATCATATGCTGCCACCTGGTACAATGTTGTGGTGGCCTGACGTTCACGCTATAGGTCCCTACCCCCCGCGATTCACACTAATGTGCACCTTCAGGGGTTTCTATATTGTTTATCTGCGGCCGTTTTTATGTCGTCCATAGTCGGAATATCTACTGTATCACTTCCTGTTCGGCACTATTTTCCTAGTGATCCAGAAAGTCAGAAGCAAAATGCTTACATGCTAATAAAAAGAATAAAAAAACGTAATTAACGCTGCATGCTCGGGCTCATGATTATCACAGCTGGCAGTAATTCAGATTGCTATTTAATTGTGGATCATAAGTGCACTAACTGGTCGCCATTTTATTGTAGTCTGTAGTCTGAATGAACAGACAGCGGGCGCCATTTTTCAGTGGATATTTAACCAAATACAGTACAGCACCTGTATTTGTTCTCGCATATGTCAAAATCAGATACAAAATACCGAATAGGACCACATAAATCGAATGAGAATCTACCCAAAGTGTACAAAATATATAAATATGTATATCGTATAAAAACATGAATCTCACTGGTCATTTGTATGTAAATCAAGTGGAAGTAATAAAAATCGAGAGGAGGAGGTAATACAAATTGGTGTATCCAGTTCTGATGTTGTATACATGTTCTTTAAAGCGGAGTTCCGCCCACCCCTTTAAAAATTAAGTCAGCAGCTACACATACTGTGTTAGGATTAGGACACTAACCTTTCCTAGAGTTCAGCGATGTCGGCACTGCAGCCGATGTTTACATCGACTGGTCGGGTGCTGCTGCTGCCGCCATTGCGGGTAAGGGAACCCAGCAGTGTAGTCTCATGTCCGGGTTCCTACTGCGCATGTGCGAGGCCCACTGCGCGCTCTCACTGGCCCGGCAGAAGGGGAGGGAGGAGGGGGGCAGAGCTGCTGACGTAATTTCCCGCAGCCCGGTCACCCAGAAGTGGGGACAGGGTACCTGTAAAAACAGGTACCCGCTCCCCCCTCCTCCCTCCCCTCCGAAAGGTGCCAAATGTGGCACCGGAGAGGGGGAGGAATCAGATTCCACTTTTGGGTGAAACTCCGTTTTAAGTCTATCCCTTAACCACTTCCCGACCTGCGCACGCCGATGTACGTCGGCAGAATGGCACGGCTGGGCAAATGGGCGTACCTGTAAGTCCTATTTGAATTCCCCGCCGTGTCATTGCGTGCGCGCCGGCCGGGAGCTCCGTAAGTCAGGTCGCGGGTCCTGCGGACTCTATCGCCTCACGGAGAGGACGAACGGGGAGATGCTGATGTAAACAAGCATCTCCCCGTTCTGCCTAGTGACAGTCTTGATGATCTCTGCTCCCTGTGATCGGGAGCAGAGATCAATGACATGTCACAGCTAGCCCATCCCCCTTACAGTTAGAACACACTCCCTAGTACTGACTTAACCCCTCCCCGCCCCCTAGTGGTTAACCCCTTCACTGCCAGTGTCATTTACACAGGAATCAGTGCATTTTTATAGCACTGATTGCTGTATAAATGACAATGGTCCCAAAAACGTGTCAAAAATGTCCGATGTGTCCGCCATAATGTCGCAGTCACAATAAAAATCGCTGATCGCCGCCATTACTAGTAAAAAAAAAAAATTATTAATAAAAATGCTATAAAACTATCCCCTATTTTGGAAACGCTATAACTTTTGCGCAAACCAATCAATAATCGCTTATTGCGATTTTTTTATACCAAAAATATATAAAAGAATACGTATCGGCCTAAACTGAGGAAAAAAAATGTTTTTTTAATTATTTTTTGGGGACATTTATTATAGCAAAAAGTAAAAAATAATGCGTTTTTTTTCAAAATTGTCGCTATTTTTTTGTTTAGAGCGCAAAAAAAAAACCCGCAGAGGTGATAAAATACCACCAAAAGAAAGCTCTATTTGTGGGAAAAAAAGGATGTCAATTTTTTTGGGGAGCCACGTCGCACGACCGCGCAATTGTCAGTTAAGCGACGCAGTGCGTAATCGCAAAAAGTGCTCTGGTCAGGAAGGGAGTAAATTCTTCCAAGGCTGAAGCGGTTAATCTGCACGTTCTGCCGACGTACGGTTTATGACATGTACACTCAAGAAGGTACATTACATTTGAAGTTTCACAGGAAATAAAGTAATCTATCTCATATTTCCTCCCAGTTATAAAGGCCATAAAAAGACTGTATTTTCCTCTGACGTTGTGTTCCTACAGTACAAATAACCCAACTGTTACAGGGAAAGAAACCTTTCATATTGTGAAAAAAATGTATTTGTTTAGGGGGAGCCACAATATTCTGTGCCAGACGATCCTGGAGGTTGGGTGCCTTCCTAAAAATCATTGTCTATCTGGCAAAGAGTTGCCAAGAATGGGATCTGCTTTCAGCACGTCCTAGCTATTCTTAATAATTTTTTTCTGTGTTTATATTGTACGGAGAAAGAAGTAATAAATGGACAAAACGTGTTTCTTATTAGTATTATCCGTAGGTGCCAATAATGTATCTCTACTTGTTTTATTACCTTCTCTTGATTTACATACAAATGACTAGTGAGATTCATATGATATACATATTTATATATTTTGTAGACTTTGGGTAGATGCTCATTAGGTTTATGTGGTCCCATTTGGTATTTTGTATCTATTGATTCTGTGTAGGAGCGCCTGCAGCGATGAGGTCCCTTTGGGTTTCTTGGTAGTGGTGGCCAAGTTTGGGTCAGCAATAAGGTTAAAGTCTCCGCATATCAGGAGATTGCCGTGTTTCATGGAGACCGCTTTTTTTTTTTTTTTTTTTTAATTTTTTATTTATAACAGATGGAGGGGTCCCACATGACCAACACAATACAACAAACAGTATATCTTCGTCATGGATTATTACATAACATAACATACTTCTATGTCACAACAAGCCTTATTTTGACAGGTAAAATAGGAGTGTACATGTTAGTATCGTAAGGCCTTGTTGCTCTAAGGCCATTGTGTTTGCGGAATCATGGCGAATTAATTATTACAGTCCCATGTGTTCCCTCCCTCCTTTTTCCTTTTTTTTTCCCCCAAAAGGTTATGGAAAGGTCCTGTAATCAGGAGAAGAAAGAGGAATAAAAAAGAAAAGATATAGTGTGGAAGAAGTATAAAGGGAGGAAGAGGGTGGGGGGGGGGGGGAGGTCTCCAGGATCATGGAACGAATTGAGTATATGATGCAATAGTATCACCCTGTGTCCAGCCCACGGCGAATTGAGTTAAGTCGGTGTAGTTTCTCTTGAAGCCCGACTTTCATTAGAATATATGAACATGTTCCACAACTGCCACGTTTTGGAGAATTTCTCCTGTCTATTTTGTGCCGTATGGATGAGGTCTTCCATATGTTTAATTTCTTCTACTTTTTTGATCCATAATGCTGTGGATGGTGGAGTTTTAGACTTCCAGTGCAATGGAATGCAGGCCTTAGCTGCATCTAGTAGATGACGAAGCACTGACTTTTTATATGTTTTTATGGGAATGTTTGCCGCATGCAGGAGGAAGAAGGCCGGATCATCAGCTACAGTGTAATCTGTAAATTTCTGTATCGTCTGTCTTACAGTTCGCCAAAAATTCGTCAGACTAGGACATGTCCAAAAGACATGTAATAGTGTCCCTTTTTCCGTTTGGCAACGCCAACAGAGGTCAGATGTCGCCGGGAAGAATCTACGTAACTGTGTTGGGGTTCTGTACCAATGTGATAGAATTTTGTAGTTCGTCTCTTGAGTTTTGGCTCATATAGAGGATTTGTGTGTGAGCTTCAGTATTTGTTGTTTCTTGGCTAGGCTAAAACTACAGTTCAGTTCCTTTTCCCATTTGGTTAGTCCTGGTGGGACAAAGTCTGGTGGGGGAGTATTGAGGGTACTGTAGGTCAGGGAAAGTGTGTGTGGTAGAATCCCCGGGGTTGAGCATATGTCTTCAAATGTGGTGAGTATCTGTCTGCTCATAGGGGGTTGAATGGTTTTGAGGAAATGACTCAGTTGAAGTGCCCACAGGAAGTCCAGTTTATATGTGCCTGTTGGATCAGTAAGTTCTGTGGTTGTTTTCCAGCGTCCGCCAACACTAAAGTGGAGACCGCTTTTTTGAGTACCTTTCCAACAAAGCGTATTTGGTGAGAGTTCGGGGCATATAAAGATACTAGTGCATACGGATTGGAGTTCAAGTCCCCAGTTATGATATATCTACCTCCTTCGTCCAATGGAGCTTCCTTAAGTTGAAAGGAGAGGGTGTTTTTTATGGCGAGGAGCACGCCTCCTTTTTTGTGGTTGGGTGTGCAAGCAAGGAATATGTTCGGGAAGTCTCTGTGTGTGCAAGGTGGGGTTTTGGAAAGTTGGAAGTGGGTTTCCTGCACACAGAGTATGTATGTTCCCTGGTTGCAGGCCTCTTGCCACATTGAAAATAGTTTAGCGGGGTGGTTAAGACCCCTAGCATTAATTGAAAGGCATTTGATGGTCATATCAGGTTCGGAGTAGTATGTTGTAATGTATTGTGGTATAGGTACTCACTGCGGTCACTTGGTCGCCTGTGGGGGTGCCACGTTAGATGTGGATGGGATAGGTGGACCTCATTGTCCTCATTCAATAAGCATTGTTCTTGTCGGATGTAGCTGCGTGTATCAAACAAATAACAAAAAGAACAAAAAACATAGAAAGTTAACGAAGTGAACATAAGAATTGGATCTTACAACTGATCCTTGGGCAGATGTAACTGCGGCTGAATTGGGAGGAAAAAGGAGATAAAAAATTTTAAGCTCCGAAACCGGAGATTCTGTGTTGCTGAAGATGTTTACTTGTGAGCTTCATAATTGGTTTTCTTGTTAGAGCGCTTGTGGGAAACTATTTGCCACTCCGTTTGGACTGGTGGAAGCCTTGGTGGAGGTGCTGAATGAGTGCCCTGGTCTGGGAGTATACCCCATTGACATAATGCAGCAATCCCTTTGTTACCAATTCAGCCCTGGAAGGATTTACCCCCTTCCTGACCAGAGCACTTTTTACAGTTTGGCACTGTGTCGCTTTAACTGCTAATTGCGCGGTCATGCAATGCTGTACCCAAACAAAATTTTGCGTCCTTTTCTTCCCACAAATAGAGCTGTCTTTTGATGGTATTTGATCACCTCTGCGACTTTTTATTTTTTGCGCTATAAACGGAAAAAGACCGAAAATTTTGAAAAAAAAAAAAAGATATTTTCTACTTTTTGTTATAAAAAAAATCCAATAAACTCAATTTTAGTCATACATTTAGGCCAAAATGTATTCGGCCACATGTCTTTGGTAAAAAAATTGTCAATAAGCGTATATTTATTGGTTTGCGCAAAAGTTATAGCGTCTACAAACTAGGGTACATTTTCTGGAATTTACACAGCTTTTTGTTTATGACTGTCTATGTCATTTCTTGAGGTGCTAAAATGGCAGGGCAATACAAACCCCCCCCCCCAAATGACCCCATTTTGGAAAGTAGACACCCCAAGGAAATTGCTGAGAGGCATGTTGAGCCCATTGAATAATATTTTTTTTGTCCCAAGTGATTGAATAATGACAAAAAAAGAAATTACAAAAAGTTGTCACTAAATGATATATTGCTCACACAGGCAATGGGCATATGTGGAATTGCACCCCAAAATACATTTAGCTGCTTCTCCTGAGTATTGGGATACCACATGTGTGGGACATTTTGGGAGCCTAGCCGCGTACGGGGCCCCCGAAACCAAGCACCACCTTCAGGATTTCTAAGGGCGTAAATTTTTGATTTCACTCCTCACTACCTATCACAGTTTTGAAGGCCATACAATGCCAAGATGGCACAACCCCCCCCCCCCCCAAATGATCCCATTTTGGAAAGAAGACACCCCAAGCTATTTGCTGAGAGGCATGTTGAGTCCATGGACTATTTTATATTTTGACACAAGTTGCCACCTGGGCATTTCATGGCCTCCGAAACTGTGATAGGCAGTGAAGAGTGAAATCAAAGATTTACGCCCTTAGAATGCCTGAAGACGGTGCTTGGTTTTCGGCGTCCCGTACGCGGCTAGGCTCCTAAAAAGTCTCACACATATGGTATCCCCGTACTCAGGAGAAGCAACAGAATGTATTTTGGGGTGTAATTTCACATATTCTCATGGCATGCTTGAGCAATATATCATTTAGTGACAACTTTGTTCAAAAAAAAAAAAAAATTGTCTTTTTCCCGCAACTTGTGTCACAATATAAAATATTCCATGGACTCAACATGCCTCTCAGCAAATAGCTTGAGGTGTCTATTTTCCAAAATGGGGTCATTTGGGGGGTTTGAACTGTCCTGGCATTTTATGCGCAACATTTAGAAGCTTATGTCACACATCACCCACTCTTCTAACCACTTGAAGACAAAGCCCTTTCTGACACTTTTTTGTTTACATGAAAAACATTTTTTTTTGCAAGAAAATTACTTTGAACCCCCAAACATTATATATTTTTTTAAAGCAAATGCCCTACAGATTAAAATGGTGGGTGTTTCATTTTTTTTTTCACACAGTATTTGCGCAGCGATTTTTCAAACGCTTTTTTTGGGGAAAAAACACACTTTTTAAAATTTTAATGCACTAAAACACACTATATTGCCCGAATGTTTGATGAAAAAAAAAGATGATCGTAGGCCGAGTACATGGTTACCAAACATGACATGCTTTAAAATTGCGCACAAACGTGCAGTGGCGACAAACTAAATACATTTTTAAAAGCCTTTACAGGTTACCACTTTAGATTTACAGAGGAGGTCTACTGCTAAAATTACTGCCCTCGATCTGACCTTCGCGGTGATGCCTCACATGCATGGTGCAATTGCTGTTTACATTTGACACCAGACCGATGCTTGCTTTCGCCTTTGCGCGAGAGCAGGGGGGGAACAGGGGTGTTTTTTTTTTGCTTTTTTGTTTTTTTTTGCTTTTTTTTATCTTATTTTTAAACTGTTCCTTTAATTTTTTTTTTAATAATTTTTATTGTTATCTCGGAATGTAAATATCCCCTATGATAGCAATAGGTAGTGACAGGTACTCTTTTTTTGAAAAAATGTGGGGTCCATTAGACCCTAGATCTCTCCTCTGCCCTCAAAGCATCTGACCACACCAAGATCGGTGTGATAAAATGCTTTCCCAATTTCCCAATGGCGCTGTTTATATCTGTCGAA
Source organism: Aquarana catesbeiana (assembly GCF_042186555.1). Lineage (NCBI taxonomy): Eukaryota > Metazoa > Chordata > Amphibia > Anura > Ranidae > Aquarana > Aquarana catesbeiana. Next base: position 187,301,606 of record NC_133334.1, on the reverse strand, counting down.
ATCTAAGTCATGAAATCATCGTAGCTTCCGGTTTCTTAGGCCATAGAGATGTTTGGAGCCACTCTGGTCTCTGATCAGCTCTATGGTCAGCTGGCTGAATCACCGGCTGCATTCTCAGGTTCCCTGTTGGGACAGGAGAGCCAGAGAAAAACATGGAAGACGGTGGGGGGGGGGCATTCCCTCCCACTGCTTGTAAAAGCAGTCTAGAGGCTAATTAGCCGCTAGGATTGCTTTTACGTGAAAGCCGACCACTGGCTGAAAAGAATGATACCAAGATGATACCTAAACCTGCAGGCATCATTTTGGTATAACCACTCAAAGTCCAGCAACATACCAGTATGTTGCTGGTCCTTGTTGGGCATATATTGTAAACTTTTTTTTCATGCAACCTGTGGGCTGAACGAAAAAAAGAGATTGATCGTTGGGTATGCCCACCATTAGAATACCTCCCTTCATCCACCCACTTCTAATGATGGGATACATGCACCGTGTGTGTGTGTATGTATATATATATATATATATATATATATATATATATATATATATATATGCCGAAGCATGGGGGCATCCTCCCGCAAAAGTTAGGAGCAAATCGCTCCTCCGCCCTCTGCTGCCCCCATGCTTCGGCATATATGCTGAAGTATGTAACTGTGGTGGTGAAATCACCTCCAACAGCGCTGAAGTTACGGCTTTATGTATCGTGGGAGCAAACGCTGTTGCTGTCAAGATAATTAAATCCGTGCTGCAACTGAATGGAGTACCTGCTAAGCAAATGATGGTTAACAATAAAACAAAGTAACATTACAGTATAACAATAAGACTTACCATACCTGCAAAGCAAATACAAAAAAAAAAATAGTAAAAAATAAAACATTTAACGCAACCTGTGCCTAAAATATATATATGCCGAATCATGGGGGCATCCTCCCGCAAAAGGTAGGAGCAAATCGCTCCTCCACCCACTGCTGCCCCCACGCTTAGCATATATGCTGAAGTATGTAACTGTGGTGGTGAAATCACCTCTGACAGCGCTGGAGTCACGGCTTTATGTATCGTGGGAGCAAACGCTGTTGCTGTCAAGATAAATAAATCCGCTCTGCAGCTGAATGGCGTACCTGAAAAAAAAAAATGGTTAACAATAAAACACAGTAAACAGTAAAGTATAAAAAAAATTGCATATCTGAAAAGCAAACATGGTAAAACATAATAACAGTAAAACATTGCAGAATAGAATACAGTAAAAAAGAGCAGAACAATAGAGAGAGAATAGAGAGCGAGAGGACAATAAAACGACAACTATTTTTTTTTTTTTTTTATTTCATATTTTTTTTGTGTTTTTATTTTTTTTTTTCTTTCATTTATTTATTTATTTTTTTACACTTTTTTTTGTAACTATAACTTTTGTAACTGGTACCAGGTTCGGGTCTCTCAAAATGCGATGGCATCTTGGGAGACCCTGTGTTAGTGTGCCTAGTCTGTGCAGTGCTGTACCCTACGGTAATACTCAACTAGTGAATGGTAGCGTTCAAAACATTCACCAATGCAAAGACCAGGATTGTCAGGGCAGGAGGGACAATAATACCGGGTGTCATGCCTATATCCGCGCTTGCTGCAGACACGACATCTTCTTTGGGTGGCTCGTTGGGTAGGTGTACTTGGGAGGACATACGGAAAATGCCTCTCATGCAGTCGGCTTACTGCATTTGATTAGGGAAGGTGAGGTGGAGCACCGTCTGGAAACAGAAGGGCTCTGACAATCTTTTTGTACCAGCGTCTGGCCTTACAGGCAACTAGGTATGGCGCCAACAACTGGTCGTTGAGGTCCACCTCTCCCATGTTAAGGTTATATTCGTGGACACAGAGGGGTTTCTCCACAACACCAGTCGCCATAGGAATTTGGACCGTCGTGTCTGCATGAAGGGAGGTAAGAACGAAAACATTCTTATTATCCCTCCACTTCATAGCGAGCAAGTTATTACACTTGAAGCAGGCTCTCTCCCCCAGCCTAAGACGGGAATCTACAAGCCGCTGGGGAAAGCCCCGGCGATTAGGTTGCATGGTGCCACATGCTCCAATCTGTTGATCAAAAACGTGACTAAAATGTGGCATGCTCATGTAATAATTGTCTACGTACAAGTGGTACCCCTTTCCAAATAAGGGTGACACCAAGTCCCACTCAATCTTGCCAGCGCTTCCTATGTAGTCAGGGCAGTTTGTCGGCTCTACGTGACTATCTTTGCCCTCGTAAACCATAAAACTACATGTGTAGCCTGTGGCCCTGTCACAGAGCTTATACATCTTGACCCCGTATCTGGCACGCTTGCTGGGAAGGTACTGTTTGAATGACAAGCGGCCAGAAAACTTAATCAGGGACTCATCAACGCAGACAACTTGATGGGGCGTAAACAAGTCTGCAAAACGTTGAAGTGGTTTACGAGGGGCCGAATTTTGTAGAGCCGATCGTATTCAGGGTCTCCACGAGGACGACAGAGTTCATTGTTGAAGTGCATGAACCGCAAAATCTACTCGTATCGTGCCTGGTCATGGAGGCAGAGAACAAGGGCATATGGTGAATTGGGTCACTGGACCAATATGACCGCAACTCACTCTTTTTAGTTATGCCCATGTTGAGGGAAAGGCCCAGAAAGATCTTAAATTCGGAAACCGTAATTGGTTTCCAATCTCTGGCAAGGGAGGACTGGGGAATAGTGGCGATGTGTTGACCAGCGTGCAAATTGCTTTGGTCCACAATAGATCTATAGAGATCTTAGGTGAAAAACAGCGAATAAAAATCAAGTGACGAAAAATCAACTGTTTCCACCTGAATGCCGGGTTGGCCAGTGAATTGGGGAAGTACGGTTGCTGCAGAAGTGGTGGGTTCCCAATTAGGATTGGCAAATGCAGCAGGAAGGGCATTATGGGCACGACGGGCCTATGTTCGTCTTCTTGGTGGCAGCGGGACACAACTTGTGCTTGCCACCTCACCAACTTGAACTGCACTTATGGGACTCGCCACGTCACCAAGTGTTACTGCAGTGCTGGATGTACGACCAGGGTGTACTAGGCCGCTGGTTCTTGCCAGTTCACCAGAAGGAATAGCGGCGCTAGTACTGCTCTGCTCCATACGAGGGACCTGCGATTCTTGCACCTCAACAACAGCAGAAGAAGAACAGGGTCTGGTACGCCTGACCTTGGCAGGCACCTCAACTCCGTCGTCAGAGCTATTTGTCATGGAGCCGCTGTCCTCTACAGGATCGTATTCTGAGCCTGAATCTGACAGATGAGTGACTTCCTCTTCACTATCTGTCATGCTCAGAAACGTGTAGGCCTCTTCACTAGTGTACCTTCGATTTGCCATTTTGGGCTCTAAATTTAGTGGTACACTAGTGAGACTCACAGGCAAAAAAGCTCCTAACTGTTAGCGACTGTATCAAAACGCGACCAACAAAAAATGTTAGCGATCGCAGGGATCAGGCCTGACTCTGCGAACGCTGCAGTTATGTGTGTTTAGTGTTTTGTTAAGTGACAGTGATCGATCGATACTGCACTTGGGTGGGCTGGGCTGGGTCGAGGGGCAAAACGCAGGTGCTAGCAGGTATCTGGGCTGATCCCGCTAACACTGCGTTTTTGCGGACCCTAAACTGCTGGGGATGCTAGTATAGATCTGATCAGATCAGATATTGATCTGTTCAGATAATATACCACTAAGGGAGGTGTATGCTGCGTGCGTGGGTGTTAGCGATACTGGCGCTAACCTGACGCTGCCTGGGGCGACGCAGACCTTATCTGACCCTAAAACTTAACTTATATCTCCGCCGGGCAATCAGGGGGTTAAACCTTTATTAGGTAATAAACGGCGGGTGCCCTGAAACTATAAAAAATAAACTAACTAACCAGCGTCACCCGTAACAGTTATACGGTGATCACTGGTGAAAGGGTTAACTAGGAGGCAATCAGGGGGTTAAAACCTTTATTAGGTAGTATATGGGGGTGCCTGACGCTATAAAAAGCTGACGGCGAACCTATATACTTACCTCCCTAACTAGCGTCACCTGTGACACTAATACAGCGATCAGAAAAACGATTGCTTAGTGACACTGGCGACGGGGGGTGATCAAGAGGTTAACCTTTATTAGGGGGGGTTAGGGGGTATCCTAGACCTAAAGAGGGCTACCACTAACTGCCCTAACACTTATAACTGTCACAAACTGACACCAGTGCAATAAACAGAAAAAAAAAATTGCTATTGGTGTCACTGTGACAGGGGGTACAGGGGGGTGATGGGGGGGTGAAATGTGTGCCTAGAGTGTTCTACTGTTAGTGTAGTGTTTGGTGCAAACTTACTTGATGTCTTCTCTCCTCTGCGCCGGAACGAAAAGACCGGCTCGAGGAGAGATGACATCACTTCCTCTGCCGCTGTTTACATTACAGCAGTAGAGGAAGATTGTCATTGGCTGGGAGCGATCGCGAGGGGGTGGCCACGAATGGATGGCTCGGGGACAGATGCCGCCCGCCTCGGGCACTGGGGGGGTCCAGTCGGACTGGACCCCCCGCCCGCGGGAGGCAAGTATCGTACCCATACGTTACTTTGCCTGCCTGTGCCATTCTGCCGCAGTATATCTGCGTGAGGCGGTTGGCAAATGGTTAAGCATTGTGACTGAGGTTGTGAGCCCATTGTGTGTAATAGACAAAGTTGAGGGATATTTCCACTTATGGAGGACTTTATGATTTCTTAAAGCTTTGGTGATTTCGCCAGGTTGCAACAACATTGTAGCGTGTGCCTGGAGAGGTCAGGGGGTAGCCTTATAGAGGTGTATTGTGGTGGGATGTTGTCTGGTCTTCTGGATGCTTGAAGGATCTGATCTTTGATATGGTAATAGTGTACCCGGAGTAGGACATCCCTGGAGGTCTCCGCAGGGAGAAATGAGGGTTTGGGAATCCTGTGGATCCTATCCACTATAAGGTCTTGCGCTGTCAAAGACGGAACTAACTTAGAGAACAGGGTTTGGGCATATTGTAGAAGAGGATTTGGTGTAACAGACTCTGGAATGCCCCTGATTTTAATATTGGTCCTTCTGGACCTGTCCTCTAAGTCTGCGATCTTGTCTTTCAACCATGTTATGTCTTCCCCTGTGCTGTATGTGCTTCCACCATTACATTATAGGAGGATGTGTATTCTTCCATCTTTGTTTCCACGTGGTCTACTCTAGGGCCTAGGGTTGTACCTCCGTTGTGCACTTATTGATGCCTGTTATGTCGGCCTGTAGGGATAATCGCAGGGATAACAGCATCTCTTTTAACATAGTGTCCGATATGGGGCTATCAGAAGTGGGGAAATAAGCTATAGGGCCCCCCAGTGCCCTTTCCTCCTGGTCCCTTTGATTCAGTTTATTACTGAGTGGCCCGCTTACCTCCATCTCTGTGGCAGGCTGCGGCCTAGCTGCAGTGTCCCTCCTGGACCTCAATTTTGCTGGGCTCCTTGTTGAGGGGCTGGATGTTCCCGAGGATGATTCACTGGGCAGCATATTGAATTGTGGGGCAGTAGATGTCTGTCCCTTGCCACCGTTGTGCGCCGCGGCTTTGGGCTGCTTGTCCCGGGCGCTGCCGCCATTTTGGCGTTGTACGGGCAAGGGCATCGTGAAGAAGTCTGGCAGTTTCAGAGGCTGCTGCAGATTCTTCCTGCGCCTCATCATCCCCGCGGTGTGCAGCAGTCCGATGGCTCCGTTTGTGGCTCTGGATGGTGCTGGTGAGCTCAGATGTCTGTGGATTTTCTCCGGCTGGCTATGGAGCTCCTAGACTACACGTCCATCTTGGAGCTCGGTAGCCACGCTTCCGTATCTATTGATTCTGAGTGACATATTTGAGAACAAATATGGGTGCTGTGCTGTATTTGGTTCAATATCCACTGAAAAATGGCGCCCGCTGTCTTTTCATTCAGACTACTATAAAATGGCGACCAGTTAGTAAACTTATGATCCCCAATTAAAATGTTACTAAACCCAGTAATATGAAAATTGTTCATCTGACCCCCCCCCCCCCCCCCCCCCCACAGTGCCCACAGCTTATAAATCTTCTTTTTACATTAAAAATGTTTTTGGATGATCTGTATACCTTGGTTACATGATAAACTGCACAGTTTCTCCAGTGCTGAGAGTTCAGGTAGGAGGAGATTTCCACTACAGCCTGTATACACACCCACATGTCATGTCAATATCATGTGACCTGGCTAGCTCTGAAAACAAGTAAATGGTCTCTCCAGCATACAATACACAAGTGGGCATGTGCTACCCTGCCTGTGTTAGCTGCCCTTACCCAGATAGACAGTGCAGGAGGGGAGGATCTGTGCATACAGGATGAAACAACCTTTTTACACAATGCAGAGGATTAACCCCTTAAGTTACACAGTGAGTATAACAAGCATGCTATGCTGCATATGCAGACTGATTTTACTGTTGTGAGTTTAGTGACTTTAGTAAATAGCAATCTGAATTACTGCTGGTTGCTTTATATTAATCACGAGCCCAGGCATACAGCGTTGATTACTGTTTTTTATTATTTTTATTGAGATGTAAGCAGCCATGTTATTTTGTTTCTGACTTCTGGATCACTAATAAAATGGGGCCGACAGGAAGTCGCATGCTCTGGTCACCAATTAATGGCGCCGAGCAGGAAGTCATGCAATAGATATTCCGACTATGCACCACATAAAAATGGTCGCAGATAAACAATATAGAAACCCCTGAAGGTGCACATTAGTGTGAATTGTAAGGCGTAGGAACCTACAGTGCTTTGCAAAAGTGTTCAACCCCCCTTGGCATTTTATGTGTTTTGTTGTCTCACAACCTGGAATTAACATGGATTGTTTGAGGATTTGCATCATTTAACTTACAGAACATGCCCACAACAAGATTTTTTTTTTATTATTATTGTAACGCAAACAACAAATGGGACAATTTTTTATACCAATATAATGCTGCGCTATCTAAATGTAATCATGCGGTAACCGTACTAAATCATAATATTACTGGCTGCAGTTAAATAGTGGTGGTGAGATATTCTATTCCTAGATAAAAAATCTAATAATGCAATCTTATGCGATTATAAGTTGCGATCATGAACAATAAAAATTGCAATCCTATGCGATCCTCCCAATGACAACCTGTGTAGCATACACACCTCTATATACACATGTAGCATTCATATGCAATAGAGAAATTTGCAATCCTGTGCGATAATTGCAATACTGTGATAATTGCAGTGACAACCTGTAATTTACATAAATCTATAAAAAAGTGCATCAATATACAATAATCAATATAGAAATAAAGTGAACCGTGTTTAAAGTGCTCTTGTGTCCATAAAATCGCAGCATAAAGTCCATTCATAACTACTCCATTCTTCAGGTGCTCATTGCAGATGATAAAACAGATGATATAACAGTAAAGTGCTCGTGTCCACTCTTGTGCTCCCCCTTTGGTGTATGCTCTCACCTTAGAGCGTGTGACCTTGCACCTAAGCTCGGTCAAAACACGGTTTTAAACCACCTCTGGGTTTATGGTCATTTAGATCCTTGGATGGTTGCTTGTAGAAATAATCATATGGAAAATGGAGGAAACTGGATAGTGTATTACCATTTTAAAAGTTTTATTCAAAATGACAATATCCCCTATATTAGGGTACTCACATTTAAAAGGTGCTATGAGCGCACCACTCTGTATCAAGCCAAACAAATATAATGGTGCTGTGCTGATGTGTCCTCTCCCACTCTGAGAACACTCCACTGTCCCACAAACTGTCCTGTCCCCTCCTCAACTTGTATCGATACCGGGAAATGTTGCATCTTCCTCAGGGGGAATTCTATTGGACGGTTAAGATGTCAATCATTTTATAGTGTCACCGCGGCCATTTTGTTGAAGACCACGGAATTCTATAGTTTATTGAGTGCTTGCGGCCATTTTCTAATAGGTCAGAATGCTCCACACTACCCACACTACATGCCGTGTATTGTGACCAAGCACAGTAACACACAGCACCATATAACATCAGTTTATAACGTATTATAAGGCACTCATTATTCTAAAATGAGCCTATATATCCCTCTACAGGTTACATTCAAGACGGTATGTAAGGAGAAGGACACATCTTCACAGCATCACTAACATAAAATATATAAAAAATAATATAAAACAGTATCTTTGAAAACAACGACATCCTAACCACCTCATCTGCCTGTATATAGCAGTTAACAATATGCTAATAGACCGCTACATACTACATCATTCTGCAAAGTGTCATATGATGATAGTATTTTTATTAACCAAATACTCTAAAAACCATCATCATTACCAATAGGACAACTCATATAAAATAAATGACAGGTGAATGCATGTGTAACAATGCGCGTGCATGTATGCACAAACAGGCACATCCACACTGGCTCACCCCTAAATTATGTACCATAAAAAGACCAACCTATTTTATTGCATAATCGGTCTACTAAAAAATATATATCGATAATAATAAAAAAATTAAAAAAAAACAATCTTGATTTAAAAATCTTTCTCTTAAAGCTGGAAGCTTCCTAATTAACACTTAGGACAAAATAACAGAAAGAGTCAATGTGTATAACTATTCACCCCCCTAAAGTCAATACTTTGTAGAGCCACCTTTTGCGGCTCTCACAGGGCAACATCTTACCACTGGGATTTTTGCCCATTCCACCTTGCAAAACTGCTCCAACTCCTTCAAGTTGGATGGTTTGCGCTTGTGAACAGCAATCATTAAGTCTGACCACAGATTTTCTATTGGATTGAGGTCTGGGCTTTGACTAGGCCATTCCAACACATTTACATGTTTCCCCTTAAACCCCTCAAGTGTTGTTTAGAAGTGTGTTTTGGGTCAGTGTCCTGCTAGGTGAACCTCTGTCCTAGCCTCAAATCACAGAGTGGTACAGGTTTTGCTCAAGAAAATCCCTGTATTTAGCACCATCCATCTTTCCCTCAACTCTGACCAGTTTCCCACTCTCAACTGCTGAAAAACATCCCCACAGCATTATTCTGACACCACCATGTTTCACTGTTGGGATGGTGTTCTTTGAGTGATGTGTTGGGTTTGCGCCAGACATAGCGTTTTCTTTGATGGCCAGAAAGTTCAATTTTAGTCTCATCAGACCAGAGCACATTCCTCCATACATTTTGTGAGTCTCCCGCATGCCTTTTCGCAAACCCAAAAAGTGCCATTTTGTTTTTTGCTGAAAGTAATGGCTTTCTTCTGGCCACTCTGCCATAAAGCCCAACTCTATAGAGCGTACGGCTTATTGTCATCCTATGTACAGATGCTCCAGTCTCTGCTGTGGAACTCTGAAGCTCCTCCAGGGTTACCTTAGGTCTCTGTGCTGCCTCTCTGATTAACCGCTTCCCGACCAACTGCCGCAGTTATACCCCTGTGCGAGCCGTCGTAGCTATACATCGGCTTGCAGGGTCGGGATAGCAGGTGCGCGCCCGCTGCTCAGCGGGGGTACCGATGCTCATGGCTGACGGTCGCGATGACCGCCCGCCACGAACGATCGTGAGCAGGAGACAGAACAGGGAAGAGTGTGTGTAAACACACACTTCCCTGTTCTGTTCTAACAGGAGTGACAGATCGTGTGTTTCTCTTAGCTAGGAACCACGATCCGTCACTTCCTCTAGTCAGTCCCCTCCCCCTTCAGTTAGAATCACCTCCCAGGGAACACAGTTAACCCCTAGATCGCCCCCTAGTGTTAACCCCTTCATTGCCGGTGACCGCCAGTGAACATTTTTACAGTAATCAATGCATTTTTATAGCATTGATCGCTGTATTAATGCCAATGGTCCCAAAAATGTTTCAAAATTGTCCGATGTGTCCACCATAATGTCGCAGTCACGATAAAAATCCCAGATCGCTGCCATTACTAGTGAAAAAAAATAAAATAATAAAAATGCTATAAATCTATCCCCTATTTTGTAGACGCTATAACTTTTGCGCAAACCAATCAGTGTACGCTTATTGCGATTTTTTTTTTTTTTTTTTACCAAAAATATGTAGAAGAATAAATATCGGCCTAAACTTAGAAAAAATTTGAGTGTTTTTTTTTTTTTAAAAAGGGGATATTTATTATAGCAAAAAGTACAAAATATTGTGTTTTTTTTTTTTTTTTTTTCAAAACTGTCGTCCTTTTTTGTTTATAGCGCAAAAAATAAAAACCGCAGAGGCGATCAGATACCACCAAAAGAAAGCTCTTTGTGGGAAATAAAGGACATCAATTTTGTTTGGGTGCAACCAACGCACGACCGCACAATTGTCAGTTAAAGCAATGCAGTGCCGAATCACAAAAAGTGCTCTGGTCAGGAAGGAGGTAAATTCTTCCAGGGCTGAAGTGGTTAATGCCCTCCTTGCCCGGTTCGTGAGTTTTGGTGTGTGGCCGTCTCTTGGCAGGTTTGCTGTTGTGTCATGTTCTTTACATTTGGTTATGATAGAGTTGATGGTGCTCCTAGGGATCATCAAAGATTTGGATATTTTTTTTATAACCTAACCCTGACTTATACTTCTCAACAACATTGTACCTTACTTGTTTGGAGAGTTCCCTGGTCTTCATGGCAGTGTTGGGTTAGTGGTGCCTCCTGCTTAGGTGTTGCAGCCTCTGGGGCCTTTCAAAAAGGTGATCATGTGACACTTAGATTGCACACAGGTGGACATCATTTCACTAATTGTGACTTCTGAAGGTAATTGGTCGCACCAGAGCTTTTTATGGGCTTCATAACAAAGGGGGGTGAATACATACGCACATGCCAATTATCAGTTTTTTATTTCTGAAAAATAGTTTTATGTATATATTTTTTGAATTTTAATTCACCAACATAGACTATTGTGTTCTGATCCACCACATACAGTGGGGACGGAAAGTATTCAGACCCCCTTAAATTTCTCACTCTTTGTTATATTGCAGCCATTTGCTAAAATCATTTAAGTTCATTTTTTTTTCCTCATTAATGTACACACAGCACCCCATATTGACAGAAAAACACAGAATTGTTGACATTTTTGCAGATTTATTAACCACTGAAGCCCCGGAAGGATTTACCCCCTTCCTGACCAGAGCACGTTTTACAATTTGGCACTGCGTCGCTTTAACTGCTAATTGCGCGGTCATGCAATGCTGTACCCAAACGAAATTTGCGTCCTTTTCTTCCCACAAATAGAGCTTTATTTTGATGGTATTTGATCACCTCTGCCGCTTTTATTTTTTGCGCTATAAACGGAAAAAGACCGAAAATTTTGAAAAAAAATGATATTTTCTACTTTTTGTTATAAAAAAAATCAATTAAAATCAATTTTAGTCATACATTTAGGCCAAAATGTATTCGGCCACATGTCTTTGGTAAAAAAAATGTCAATAAGCGTATATTTATTGGTTTGCGCAAAAGTTATAGCGCCTACAAACTAGGGTACATTTTCTGGAATTTACACAGCTTTTAGTTTATGACTGTCTATGTCATTTCATGAAGTGCTAAAATGGCAAGGCAGTACAAAACCCCCCAAATTAGCCCATTTTGGAAAGTAGACACCCCAAGGAAATTGCTGAGAGGCATGTTGAACCCATTGAATATTTATTTTTTTTGTCCCAAGTGATTGAATAATGACAAAAAAAAAAAAAATTACAAAAAGTTGTCACTAAATGATATATTGCTCACACAGGCCATGGGCATATGTGGAATTGCACCCCAAAATACATTCAGCTGCTTCTCCTGAGTACGGGGATACCAAATGTGTGGGACTTTTTGGGAGCCTAGCCGCGTACGGGGCCCCGAAAACTAAGCACCGCCTTCAGGATTTCAAAGGGCATACATTTTTGATTTTACTCCTCACTACCTATCACGGTTTTGAAGGCCATAAAATGCCAAGATGGCACAAACCCCCCCAAATGACCCCATTTTGGAAAGTAGACACCCCAAGCTATTTGCTGAGAGGCATGTTGAGTCCATGGAATATTTTATATTTGGACACAAGTTGCGGGAAAGTGACAATTTGTTTTTTTTTTGCACAAAGTTGTCACTAAATGATATATTGCTCAAACATGCCATGGGCATATGTGGAATTACACCCCAAAATACATTCTGCTGCTTCTCCTGAGTACGGGGATACCACATGAGTGGCACTTTTTGGGAGTCTAGCTTCATACGGGGCCCCGAAATCCAATCACCGCCTTCAGGATTAGCTTGGGGTGTCTACTTTCCAAAATGGGGTCATTTGGGGGAGTTTTGAACTGTCCTGGCATTTTATGCACAACATTTAGAAGCTTATGTCACACATCACCCACTCTTCTAACCGCTTGAAGACAAAGCCCTTTCTGACACTTTTTGTTTACATGAAAAAATTATTTTTTTTTGCAAGAAAATTACTTTGAACCCCCAAACATTATATATTTTTTTAAAGCAAATGCCCTACAGATTAAAATGGTGGGTGTTTCATTTTTTTTTTTCACACAGTATTTGCGCAGTGATTTTTCAAACGCATTTTTTGGGGAAAAAACACACTTTTTAAAATTTTAATGCACTAAAACACACTATATTGCCCAAATGTTTGATGAAATAAAAAAGATGATCTTAGGCCGAGTACATGGATACCAAACATGACATGTTTTAAAATTGCGCACAAACGTGCAGTGGCGACAAACTAAATACATTTTTAAAAGCCTTTAAAAGCCTTTACAGTAGGGCTGCGCATCTTCACTGGTCTCACGATTCGATTCGATTACGATTATCTGGTCAACGATTCGATTCGATTCGATTCCGCGATGCATCACGATGCATCACGATTACCGACGAGCTCCCACTTCCGCTTGGGCTGCCTAGGCGGCCCTTCTTCCCTGCAATCTTCTGGGACACATCACAGTTCCCAGAAGATTGCCCGGCTGTGCAGGACAGTGCAGTGCGACATGCGCACCCGGCTGTGAAGCTGCAAGCTGTCACAGCCGGATGCCCACAGTAGTATTGCCAGCGCCGTGGACAGGCAGGGGAGAGAATGGAGGGTTTGGGTGGCCACGTCGCTGGATTGTGGGACAGGTGAGAGTCTTTTTATTAAAAGTCAGAAGATACACTTTTTTTGTATCTGCTGACTTTTAATAAACAATAAATTTACTAGGCGGCCCCTCCCTGCCAGCGATCTTCTGGGTCCCAGAAGATTGGCTGGCCAATGGCAGAGCGCAGTGCGGCTCGTGCAGTCTGCGCCCGGCTGTGAAGCCATAAGCTGTCACAGGCGGGTGTCACTGCCCACAGTAGATATGACGGCGCCGAGGAGAGGGAGAGGAGCGAGGCTCCGGGGTGGCCGCATCGATGGACCGTGGGACAGGTGAATATCTGATTATTAAAAGTCAGCAGCTAAACTTTTTGTAGCTGCTGACTTTTAATAAACTAAAAAAACGGGTGGAACTCCACTTTACGTAGTGCACTAATCCGGTGCACTACAAGGTACAGAAATTCTTACACATGGCTGCTGGGAGGTCAGGAGGGATTACAATCCACAACTGACAAACAGCCCCATGAAGTTCCTCTACTGTCTCTGTGACATTTCTCTGGGCTCCCCTGTTTGCACCTCCCAGCACACTAGGAGTTAACACAGTGGAATGTGCAAACTGGGAGGGGGGCAAAGAAATAATGTCACACAGCACATGTAGGAGACAGTGTAAGTAGAATACAAACACACTTGTACTCTACATACAGCTGATAAAATACCTGTGTGGTAAAAAAAATGCAGTTAAAATCCATTAAGTGCCCACCGCTGTATCTGCATTTTAAAATTTATGCAGCTTCATATCTTATTTTTGTCTGTGTAAATATAAATAACTGTGTCTTTGTCAAAATGGCTTTTGTTAATAAATACAATTGTAATCCATTAAGTGGTGATCGCTGTGTGTGTTTTTTTTTTTAAATATATGCATCATACCTCGTTTTTTTAGTCTGTGTGTAAAACTGTATAAGCCGGTCATGTGACTGCTCAGTCCGGTCCGCATCTCTCTCCTCTCAGTCTCATGTCTCTCTGACACTCCTGACGTCAGTGGGAGTTCTCAGCCCCGCCCACCAACTGTAGCTATCAGATCAGAAGAGAGGCGGGCGGGGCTGACGTCAGGAGGGACAGAGAGGAGAGGGGCGGGCCGGACCGAGCAGTCACATGTACGCCGGATATACAGTTATATACACAACTAAAAACGAGGTATGAAGCTACATATATTTTTAAAAAAAACACATAAAGCGATCACCACTGAATGGATTACTATTGAATTTAATAGCAAAAGCCATTTTGACAAAAAACGCTTGGAGTACACTTCCGGGAGGGGCGGGGCAAGTCGGGATGACGTCACACCCGACATCGATGTTTAGGGGTGCTTGCATCGATGCCGCATTGGGGACCCCCGAATCGCGATGCATCGATGCAGCGATTAAATTCCACACCCCTACTTTACAGGTTACCACTTTAGATTTACAGAGGAGGTCTACTGCTAAAATTAATGCCCTCGATCTGACCTTCGCGGTGATACCTCACATGCATGGTGCAATTGCTGTTTACATTTGACGCCAGACCAACGCTTGCGTTCGCCTTTGCGCGAGAGCAGGGGGGGACAGGGGTGCTTTTTTTTTTTTTTTTTTATTAATTTTTTGATTTTTTATCTTATTTTTAAACTGTTCCTTTTCATTTTTATTTTTTTTTAAATCATTTTTATTGTTATCTCAGGGAATGTAAATATCCCCTATGATAGCAATAGGTAGTGACAGGTACTCTTTTTTGGAAAAAATTGGGGTCTTTTAGACCCTAGATCTCTCCTCTGCCCTCAAAGCATCTGACCACACCAAGATCGGTGTGATAAAATGCTTTCCCAATTTCCCAATGGCGCTGTTTACATCCGGCGAAATCTAAGTCATGAAATGCTCGTAGCTTCCGGATTCTTAGGCCATAGAGATGTTTGGAGCCATTCTGGTCTCTGATCAGCTCTATGGTCAGCTGGCTGAATCACAGGCTGCATTCTCAGGTTCCCTGTTGGGACAGGAGAGCCAGAGAAAAACATGGAAGATGGTGGGGGGGGGGCATTTCCTCCCACTGCTTGTAAAAGCAGTCTAGAGGCTAATTAGCCGCTAGGATTGCTTTTACATGAAAGCCGACCGCTGGCTGAAAAGAATGATACCAAGATGATACCTAAACCTGCAGGAATCATTCTGGTATAACCACTCAAAGTCCAGCAACATACCAGTACGTTTCTGGTCCTTGTTGGCATATATTGTAAACTTTTTTTTCATGCAGCCTGTGGGCTGAACGAAAAAAAGATATTGATTGGTGGGTATGCCCACCATTAGAATACCTCCCTTCATCCACCCACTTCTAATGATGGGCATACATGCACCATTTATATATGCCGAAGCATGGGGGCATCCTCCCGCAAAAGGCAGGAGCAAATTGCTCCTCCACCCACTGCCCCCACGCTTCGGCATATATGCTGAAGTATGTAACTGTGGTGGTGAAATCACCTCCGACAGCGCTGGAGTCACGGCTTTATGTATCGTGGGAGCAAACGCTGTTGCTGTCAAGATAAATAAATCCGCGCTGCAACTGAATGGCGTACCTGCTAAGCAAATGATGGTTAACAAAAAACAAAGTAACATTACAGTATAACAGTAATACTTACCATACCTGCAAAGCAAATACAAAAAAAAAAACATAGTAAAAAATAAAACATTTAACGCAACCTGTGCCTACCTAAAATATATATATGCCGAAGCATGGGGGCATCCTCCCGCAAAAGGCAGGAGCAAATCGCTCCTCCACCCACTTCTGCCCCCACGCTTCGGCATATATGCTGAAGTATGTAACTGTGGTGGTGAAATCACCTCCGACAGCGCTGGAGTCACGGCTTTATGTATCATGGGAGCAAATGCTGTTGCTGTCAAGATAAATAAATCCGCACTGCAACTGAATAGCGTACCTGCTAAGCAAATGATGGTTAACAAAAAACAAAGTAACATTACAGTATAACAGTAATACTTACCATACCTGCAAAGCAAATACAAAAAAAAAACATAGTAAAAAATAAAACATTTAACGCAACCTGTGCCTACCTAAAATATATATATGCCGAAGCATGGGGGCATCCTCCCGCAAAAGGCAGGAGCAAATCGCTCCTCCACCCACTTCTGCCCCCACGCTTCGGCATATATGCTGAAGTATGTAACTGTGGTGGTGAAATCACCTCCGACAGCGCTGGAGTCACGGCTTTATGTATCGTGGGAGCAAACGCTGTTGCTGTCAAGATAAATAAATCCGCGCTGCAGCTGAATGGCGTACCTGAAAACAAAAAAATGTTTAAAACACAGTAAACTATAAAAAAAATTACATACCTGAAAAGCAAACATGATAAAACATAACAATAAAACATTGCAGAATAGAATACAGTAAAAAAGAGGAGAACAATAGAGAGAAAATAGAGAGAGAGAGAGAACAATAAAACGACAACTATTTTTGTTTTTTTTATTTTATATTTTTTTTGTGTATTTTTTTTTTTTACTTTTTTTTTATAACTGTAACTTTTAAAACTGTAACGGTTCCAGGTTTGGGTCTCTCAAAATGCGATGGCATCTTGGGAGACCCTGTGGAAGTGTGTCCTAGTCTGTGCAGTGCTGTACCCTACGCTAATACTCAACTAGTGTATGGTAGCGTTCAAAACATTCACCAATGCAAAGACCAGGATTGCCAGGACAGGAGGGACAATAATACCGGGTGTCACGCCTAAATCCGCGCTTTCTGCAGACACGACATTTTCTTTGGGGGGCTCGTTGGGTAGGGGTACTCTGGAGGACATAAGGAAAATGCCTCTCATGCAGCCGGCCTACTGCATTTGGATTGGGAAGGTGAGGTGGAGCACCGTCTGGAAACAGAAGGGCTCTGACGATCTCTTCCTGGAATTTAAGGAAGGATCCAGTCCGTCCTGAAGCTCTGTATAGCACATGAGCATTCAGCAAAGCCAATTGAAATAAACAGACACTTTTTTGTACCAGCGTCTGGCCTTATGGGCAAATAGGTACGGCGCCAACAACTGGTCGTTGAGGTCCACCCCTCCCATATTAAGGTTGTATTCGTGGACACAGAGGGGTTTCTCCACAACACCAGTCGCCGTAGAAATTTGGGTCGTCGTGTCTGCATGAAGGGAGGTGAGAACGAAAACATTCTTCTTATCCCTCCACTTCATAGCAAGCAAATTATTATACTGCAAGCAGGCTCTCTCCCCCAGCCTAAGACGGGACTCTACAAGCCGCTGGGGAAAGCCCCGGCGATTAGGTCGCACGGTGCCACATGCTCCAATCTGCTGATCAAACAAGTGACTAAAAAGTGGCACGCTCGTATAATAATTGTCCACGTACAAGTGGTACCCCTTTCCGAATAAGGGTGACACCAAGTCCCACACTATCTTGCCAGCGATTCCTATGTAGTCAGGGCAGTTTATCGGCTCTACGTGACTATCTTTGCCCTCGTAAACCATAAATCTACATGTATAGCCTGTGGCCCTGTCACAGAGCTTATACATCTTGACCCCGTATCTGGCACGCTTGCTGGGAAGGTACTGTTTGAAGGACAAGCGGCCAGAAAACTTAATCAGGGACTCATCAACGCAGACAACTTGATGGGGAGTAAACAAGTCTGCAAAACGTTGGTTGAAGTGGTTTACGAGGGGCCGAATTTTGTAGAGCCGATCGTATGCAGGGTCTCCACGAGGACGACAGAGTTCATTGTCGTTGAAGTGCATGAACCGCAAAATCTGCTCGTATCGTGCCCTGGCCATTGAAGCAGAGAACACGGGCATATGGTGAATTGGGTCAGTGGACCAATATGACCGCAACTCACTCTTTTTGGTTATGCCCATGTTGAGGGAAAGGCCCAGAAAGATCTTAAGTTCGGAGACCGTAATTGGTCTCCAATCTCTGGCAAGGGAGGACTGGGGATTAGCGGCGATGTGTTGACCAGCGTACAAATTGCTTTGGTCCACAATAGATCTATAGAGATCTTCGGTGAAAAACAGTGAATAAAAATCCAGTGGCATAAAGTCAACTGTTTCCACCTGAATTCCGGGTTGGCCAGTGAAAGGGGGAAGTACGGGTGCTGCAGAAGTGGTGGGTACCCAATTTGGATTGGCGAATGCAGCAGGAAGGGCACTATGGGCACGACGGGCCTGTCTTTGTCTTCTTGGTGGCAGCGGGACACTAGTTGTGCTTGCCACCTTGCCAGCTTGAACTGCACTTATGGGACTCGCCACGTCACCACGTGATACTGCAGTGCTGGATGTACGACCAGGGTGTACTAGGCCGCTGGTGCTTGCCAGTTCACCAGAAGGAGTAGCGGCACTAGTACTTCTCTGCTCCATACGAGAGCCCTGCGGTTCTTGCACTTCAAGGACAGAAGAAGAAGATCGGGGTCTGGTACGCCTGACCCTAGCAGGGACCACAACTCCGTCGTCAGAGCTATCTGTCATGGAGCCGCTGTCCTCTACAGGTTCGTATTCTGAGCTTGAACTTGACAGATGAGTGATTTCCTCTTCACTATCTGTCATGCTCAGAAACGTGTAGGCCTCTTCACTAGTGTACCTTCTATTTCCCATTTTGGGCTCTAAATTTAGGGGTACACTAGTGAGACTCTCAGGCAAAAAAGCTCCTGTCAGCGACTGATTCAAAGCGCTACCAAAAAACTGTTAGCGATCGCAGGGATCAGGCCTGACTCTGCGAATGCTGCAGTTATGTGTGCTTAGTGTTTTGTGACAGTTATCGATCGATACTGCACTTGGGTGGGCTGGGCTGGGCTGGGCCGAGGAGCAAAACGCAGGTGCTAGCAGGCATCTGGGCTGATCCCGCTAACACTGCGTTTTTTTGGGGGACCCTAAACTGCTGGGGAGTATAGATCTGATCGGATCAGATATCGATCCGTTCAGATACTATAGCACTAAGGGAGGTGTATGCTGCGTGCGTGGGTGTTAGCGGTACTGGCGCTAACCTGATGCTGCCTGGGGCGACGCAGACCTTATCTGATCCTAAAAACTTAACTTCTATCACCGCCGGGCAATTAGGGGGTTAAACCTTTATAGGGTAATAAACGGCGGGTGCCCTAAAACTGTAATAAACTACAATAAACTACAAAAAACAAACCAACTAACCAGCGTCACCCGTAACAATTATATGGTGATCGCTGGTGAAAGGGTTAACTAGGGGGCAATCAAGGGGTTAAAACCTTTAGTAGGTAGTATATGGGGGTCCCTGTCGCTATAAAACACTGACAGCAAACCTATATACTTACCTCCCTAACTAGCGTCACCTGTGTCACTAATACAGCGATCAGAAAAATGATCGCTTAGTGACACTGGCAACGGGGGGTGATCACGGGGTTAAAACTTTATTAGGGGGGTTAGGGGGGTACCCTGGACCTAAAGGGGGGTACCCTAGACCTAAAGGGGGCTAACCTAACTGCCCTAACACTTGTAACTGACACAAACTGACACCAATGCAATAAATCAGAAAAAAAAAAAACCTGCTATTGGTGTCAGAGTGACAGGGGGTACAGGGGGGTGATCAGGGGGTGACTGGGGGGTGACAGGGGGGTGACAAGTGTGCCTGCGTGTTCTACTGTTAGTGTAGTGTTGGTGCACTTACTTGGATGTCTTCTCTCCTCGGCGCCGGACGAAAAGACCGGCTCGAGGAGAGATGACATCACTTCCTCCGCTTCTGTTTACATTCACAGAAGCCGAGGAAGCTTGTCATTGGCCAGGAGCGATCGCGAGGGGGGAGCCACGAATGAGTGGCCTCCCCCTCACCTTTGATCGACCCTGACCTCGATCCGACCGCCGCTGGCACCGGGGGGGGTCCGATCGGACCCCCCACCCGCGGGCAGGCAAGGACGTACAGGTAAGCCCTTTTGCCTGCCCGTGCCGCTCTGTCGACGTACATCGTCGTGCGGCGGTCGGCAACTGATTAAAAAAGAAAAACTGAAATATCACATGGTCCTAAGCATTCAGACCCTTTGCTCAGTATTTAGTAGAAGCACCCTTTTGATCTAATACAGCCATGAGTCTTTTTGGGAAAGATGCAACAATTTTTTCACACCTGGATTTGGGGATCCTCTGCCATTCCTCCTTGCAGATCCTCTCCAGTTCTGTCAGGTTGGATGGTGATTGGTGGACAGCCATTTTTAGGTCTCTCCAGAGATGCTCAATTGGGTTTAAGTCAGGGCTCTGGCTGGGTCATTCAAGAACAGTCACAGAGTTGTTGTGAAGCCACTCATTCGTTATTTTAGCTGTGTGCTTAGGGTCATTGTCTTGTTGGAAGGTAAACCTTCGGCCCAGTCTAAGGTCCTGAGCACTCTGGAGAAGGCTTTCATGCAGGACATCCCTGTACTTGGCCGCATTCATCTTTCCCTCGATTGCAACCAGTCGTCCTGTCCCTGCAGCTGAAATACACCCCCACAGCATGATGCTGCCACCTTAATGCTTCACCGTTGGGACTGTACCGTTGGGACTGTATTGGACAGGTGATGAGCAGTGCCTGGTTTTCTCCACACATACTGCTTAGAATTAAGGCCAAAAAGTTTTAGGTCTCATCAGACCAGAGAATCTTATTTCTCACCATCTTGGAGTCCTTCAGGTGTTTTTTTTAGCAAACTCCATGCAGGCTTTCATGTGTCTTGCACTGAGGAGAGGCTTCCGTCGGGCCACTCGACCATACAGCCCCGACTGGTGGAGGGCTACAGTGATGGTTGACTTTCAACAACTTTCTCCCATCTCCCGACTGCATCTCTGGAGCTCAGCCACAGTGATCTTTGGGTTCTTCTTTACCTCTCTCACCAAGGCTCTTCTCCCCCGATAGCTCATTTTGGCATTAGTCCTTCCTTCTAATATGCGTATTTCGAATGAATTTCATGTCTCTTTATTTAAACCTTTGGTCTGCAACCGCTTTACCACCTTGGCGCCACGTCCTCACCTTGTACAGGTTGAGAACCATGAGGAATATGAAGTACAGTCCATTGTTGACTCCCGTAGGTTCCATGGGCGCATACAGTACCCTGGTGCATTAGAAAGGGTACGGTCTGGAGAAATGCTCTTGGGTCTCATCCTCGGAAGTACATGCCCCTGCCCTCCTCCGTGATTTTCATAGACGTTTTCCCCTCAAGCCTGGTGGTCCTCTGAGGGGGAGGTGTCGTTGAGGCGGGGGTACTGTCAGGGCTGGACTCAGCCCTTCATTCTCTGAGCTGACCGCTCAGCTGTCGGCTAATTGCCAGCTCCCATTTCTCTCCACAGTTACTCAGCTGTTGATAATCCTGCTCGTCAGTCCTGCCTACTTAAACCGTCCAGGCCAAAGGAGCTCTGCTCTGCCTTCGCCTTGGTCACATCACAAGAAACCATCTCCTGCGTTCCTGTTTAAAGCCTGGCTTTGCTGACATCCCTTCTGGCTCCAGATCCTGCTTGCTGTTCCACTACACTGATCCCCGACTTCTGGCTTGGCTGACTATCCATTCCGGTTACTGAACTTTGGCTATGTTTTGACTACGTTTGTTCTTTTTACTTTTATTATTAAACAAGTTTGAGTTAACTGTTCTTCTTACATTTATTATTATACAAGTGTCATTTACTTCTGTACTTCTGTCTCAGTCTGATTTCATGGTTTCTGACACTTTGCTTACCAGAAATATTGGCTGCTCAATAAAGTACAGAGAACACGCATGAAGAGCATCACCCCTTAGGGGACAGATGTTCCTTCTTAATAATCCTTACAGCCTTATGAGTGAAGTGGCAGGAATTAAACTGCAAAACTCCTTCCCAGACTCTCTCCTTTCTGAGTAGTGCTCCATTCATATGGCCCAAAGTACCATGAGCAATAAAAAAAAAAGGTACTTCACAGTGTAGTATTTATTGCAGTACTTTGGCATACAGTTAGCACATCAGGATAAAATCCAAACGCATAAATTCTACTAAAACAAATAAAACAAATGACCGCCTAACTCACATCATTTGCCGCCACCTGGTACAATGTTATGGTGGCCTGACGTTCACGTTATACAGTGCCTTGCAAAAGTATTCACCCCCTTGGCTTTTTACCTATTTTGTTACATTAAAGCCTTTAATTCAATGTTTTTTTAATCTGAGTTATACAGTGGGGACGTAAAGTATTCAGATCCCCTTAAATTTTTCACTCTTTGTTATATTGCAGCCATTTACTAAAATCATTTAAGTTCATTTTTTTCCTCATTAATGTACACACAGCACCCCATATTGAAAGAAAAAAAAAGAATTGTTGACATTTTTGCAGATTTATTAAAAAAGAAAAACTGAAATATGACATGGTACTAAGTATTCAGACCCTTTGCTGTGACACTCATATTTAACTGAGGTGCTGTCCATTTCTTCTGATCATCCCTGAGATGGTTCTACACCTTCATTTGAGTCCAGCTGTGTTTGATTATACTGATTGGACTGTGTTAATCCTGCGAAGAATACGAAATGGCCCAATAATCCGAGGTGCGAACTTCAGTGAGGGAACACGAAGTCGGAGGTTTCGAGATGACAGCCACACCCTGTCCCCAACCTGGTATGAAGGTGCAGGTCTGCGGTCAGCATGGAATCTGTACCTATCATTAGCACGATGCAAGGCCTCCTGGACTTGTGCCCAAGTGGAACAAAGACCACGGAGATGCTCCTCTAATGCAGGAATACTCTGCGGAACAAACATGTCAGGCAACATGGAAGGTTGGAAACCATAATTCGCCACAAATGGGGACAATCTGGAAGCAGAATTCAAGGCACTGTTGTGAGCAAACTCTGCCCACGGTAATAGGTCTGACCGTTTGTTATGATGGTCAGAAGTATAGCAACGTAGGAATTGCTCCAAGGACTGATTGGCTCGTTCTGTGGCCCCATTAGACTGCGGGTGATACGCAGAGGGAAAAGCAAGCTGAATTCCCAACTGTGCACAAAAGGCTCGCCAGAACCGGGACACAAACTGGACTACCCGTGTCCAAGACAATCACCTTGGGTAGCCCATGTAAGCGAAAGATCTCCCGGGCAATAATGGAAGCTGGTTCCTTAGAAGTGGGCAACTTATTAATTGGAATACAATGACACATCTTTGGGAACTGGTCAACCACCATAAGGATAACTGTGTTGCCCTGGGAGTTGGGTAATTTCACAATGAAATCCATATACAGGTGGGTCCAGGGCCTCTCCCCTCTGGGTATGGGTTGTAGGAGACCCACTGGAAGATGTCGTGGAGTGTTACTCTGAGCACACACGGAACATTTAACTACGAAGGCAGTTACATCAGCACTTAGACTAGGCCACCAGAATTGTTGGGAAATGGCCCAAACAAGTTGATTATTCCCAGGGTGGCCAGCTGCCTTGGGAGAATGGTAAGTCTGGAGCACGGCAGTACGGAGACTCTCTGGGACAAGGCAGCGGTCACAAGGTTTCTCAGGAGGAGCATGGACCTGAGCAGCAAGAATTTTGTCACCCAAAGGAGAAGTGAGACTGGTGTGAACCGTAAATAAAGCAAAAAGTAGCAGCGCTGAATAACCTCTGGAATGAAAACCACACACCAATAATTAAACAATGTGCAATATAAATGATAAAAACTAGAAAAATGAATAATAGTCCTTCTTTAAAAATATGCTGTGCCTAAATAGACAGGATGTGCATGTAGTTCAATTCTTAGAGTTCATCCTCCACCGCAACACCCGTGAAAGACCACACAGAATGCTCGCTTACCAGACGGCAAGCTCAGAAAGGCTTGCGACCTATACCCGGCCAGGGCCTTTATCAATGGAGGGCGAAATCCAGGCAAAACCCTTCAGGATGGTCAGCATGCAAAGCAGAGACCGCCAAACTCCCCAGTCACAGATTATAAGTACGGTAAATGATGGCATTCAGATGTTCCAAGATGATAGAAGATGCATGCTTTTCAAAGTAAAGTGCAGTCCTGGCATTCCACATGGCTCTGTAGGTCCCACTGCTATTTTGGATAGTTGGAATAGATCACAGTGTTTCTCCAGGCGTGAACCGTAGCCAGAATACGATCAGGAGGAATCACAGGAACCAGAATTGACTCCAACTTGGAAGTGGAGCAAAATTGTCATGACAAGGCGTCAGCCCTTACATTCTTAGTACTGGGTAAGAATGAAACAATGTAATTGAAACTTGACAAGAAAAGAGCTCATCGCGCCCCTCTGGGAGAGAGGCGTTTAGCCTCAGACAAGAATATGAGATTCTTATGGTCAGTAAGAATGAGAACCGGCACAGTGGTACCTTCAAGGAGATGTCTCCATTCTTTCAGGGCTAAAATGATCGCTAATAGCGCTCTGTCACCAATCTTGTAATTGCACTCCGCAGGTGACAATTTCTTGGAAAGGTAGCCACAAGGATGCATAACGCTCTCAGAGGTAGGACGTTGAGACAGAAGGGCACCAACACCAGCCTCAGAAGCATCAACATCAAGGATAAAAGGTAACATAGAATCAGGATGTCCCAACACAGGAGCAGAAACAAAGGCAGCCTTGAGACTCTCAAAGGCCTTAATGGACTCTGGAGACCAACTCTGTGGGTTCCTTTTTTGTCATTTCAGTCAGGGGCTTGACCAGAGACGAGAAGTTACGAATAAACTTCCGATAATAGTTGGCAAAGCCCAGGAAACGCTGCAGAGGACGTAAACCCACGGGTCAGGGCCACTGTAGGACTGCCAAAAGTTTCTCTGGGTCCATCGAAAAACCAGCAGTGAAAATGACATTTAACCTGTTCACGATGGAACTCTCACTTCTCCAGTTTACAATAGAGATTGTTCTCTCTTAGTTTCTGAAGCACACGACAGAAATCTGTGTGGTGGCTCTCCAGGGACTTGGAAAATATGAGGATATTATCGAGATAAACCACCACACATAACTGCAACAAATCTCGGTGGACATTGTTAATAAATTCCTGGAAAACTGCTGGGGCGTTACAAAGGCCAAAAGGCATTATGAGGTACTCATAATGGCCTGTTCTGGTATTAAATGCAGTTTACCACTCGTCGCCCTCCTTAATCCTCACGAGATTGTATGCCCCTCCTCAAATCAAGGAAATCGTGAAAATCGTCGATCCCTTGAGGCGGTCGAATAACTCCGTAATCAACGGAATCAGATGAGCATTCTTAATCGTGAAACAATTGAGACCCCTATAATCAATACAAGGTCTCAGTTCACCACTCTTCTTCACAATGAAGAAACCAGCACCAGCAGGAGACGAGGATTTGCGGATGAAACCTCGAGAAAGTGCGTCTGCAATGGCCTCCATGGCCTTATCCTCCAAGACCAACAATGGGTAAACCAGGCCACGAGGGGGTATGGCACCAGGTTGAAGGTCAATTGCGCAATCATACGGCCGGTGTGGAGGCAAACTACCTGCTTAACCTTTGTCAAAGACATCGCTAAAATCGCAGTACTCCTCCGGCAGGGAGGAGGTGGAAGAGGTGCACAGGACCTTGGCTACCTTCTGGAAGCATGTCTCACTGCATTGTGGTGACCAGGAGAGAACCTCAGCACGGAGCCAATCAAAAGAGGGGTTGTGCTTCTGTAACCAAGGATAACCAATAACCAGCGAAAACTTAAGTGAGGAAATAACTTGGAATTGAATTATCTCATGGTGAAGAGCCCCTACTACCATGGACAACGGAACCGTCTCATGAGTCACATGGGCAGGCTGTAGAGGTTTCCTGTCAAGAGCCTCAATGGCAAGTGGACTGTCACGCAGCTGCAGCAAAATCAAGTTCTTTGATACAAAGGCAGCATCAATGAACAGGCCTGCAGCCCCAGAGTCAATTAGAGCCTGTATCTCGACGGACTCAAGAAAGGGTGACCGAAACCAGGGGCTTATCCTTCTGGATAACTGGGGATTAAACGCCATTTAAGGTCTGTCCATGACAGGATCTCAAGGTTCAGGCGTTCCCTGGACGGATGTAGGACAGGACTTCAAAAAGTGACCTGCCTGGCCACAATAAAGGCACAATCTCTCCCTCCTCCTAAAGGTTCTCATCCTCAGAGAGATGCGTGAAACCCAAGTGCATGGGTTCACCTTCACTGCCCGACTCAGTACCAGGACGCATGGGAGGTGAGGGAGGTACGGGTGAGACTGCAAAGCTCTGAGACATATGTACAGGAGGCTTCCGCAAGTGCTCCTTAAGAGTCTTTCTGAATCTGGAGTCAATGAGGATGATAAACCTGATCAACTTCTCCAGCTCAGTGGGTATATCTCAGGCTGCTATCTCATCCTTAATGATATCCGAGAGACTATGAGAAAAAGCAGCTACGAAGGCCTCATTGTTCCACCCAACGTCTGCTGCCAGAGTACGGAATTCAATGGTGTAATGGTGCAACAGCAACAGTTCTCGTACTCTGTTCGATTGGACATGAGGCACTTGGCAGCAGAAGCGGAGCGTGCGGGAACGTCAAATACCCTTTTGCACGAAGCCGCAAACTCAGGGTAACTCAAGACAACAGGTTTTTGCGTCTCCCATAGAGGGTTTGCCCAGGCCAAGGCTCTCTCAGAAAGCAAAGATATCACAAAATCTACTTTGCTTCTGTCCCTGGGAAACGCCTGGGGCAGCATTTCAAAGTATATCTCAACCTGGTTAAGAAACCCTCTGCATTGGACTGGATCATCCCCAAATCACTGGGGAAGTGGAGCAGAACCAGACATACCTCTTATAGAGGTAATACTCGAAGCGGGTGCCTGCACCTAGACTGGAGCAGCAGCAGGGTCGGCCTGCAAAATAGGTTGTATCGGAGCGGCCACACTGGGAGAATCCAGGTGAGCCGTGCGACTCAGGAGCATTTGTAATGCCATGGCGAACTGAGCCATGCGGTGATCTAGTTCATCCAATCTGGAGAAAATATTACCAAGTGGATTGACTGCATCTTCATAGCCTTCACCTACTGTCAAAAACCATGAAATCAGGCAGAGACAGAAGTACAGTTAAATCAAACTTGTTTAATAATAAAAGTAAAAAGAACAAACGTAGTCAAAACATAGCCAAAGTTCAGTAACCAGAACGTATAGTCAGCCAAGCCAGAGGTCAGGGATCAATGTAGTTGAACAGCAAGCAGGATCTGGAGCCAGAAGGGATGTCAGCAAAGCTAGTCTTTAAACAGGAATACAGGAGATGGTTTCTTGTGATGTGACCAAGGCGAAGGCAGAGCTCCTCTGGACTGGATGGCTTAAGTAGGCAGGACTGACGAGCAGGATCATCAACAGCTGAGTAACTGTGGAGAGAGATGGGAGCTGACAATAAGTAGGCAGAACTGACGAGCAGGATCATCAACAGCTGAGTAACTGTGGAGAGAGATGGGAGCTGGCAATTAGCCGACAGCTGAGCGGCCAGCTCAGAAGAAAGGGCTGAACCCAGCCCTGACACAAAGGAAAAGCACGGTGCGCCAAATTAATTGTAGTGGTTGAACCATAGGGAATTTTAATAAGCAACAGTCAAATGGGTTTTCACGTAAGATGAGAGATGAAAGGCAAGGTTGTAGAAATTCCTGTGTCACTGTGGGATCTCTGGGATCAATCGCCGGAGGTTCGGTGGCGGCAAGATGGATATGATTCCTGTCCAAGTCTCTGCCTTGTGCTGGATAGAACCAGCGTGGAGCGCACTCAGAGCTCTCGGAGAGAAACTGGTTGTGATGTCAGGACGTTGGGGCTAATTAGGCGACGCATTTCAAAGCATCCGTTTTTTCCTCAGACCTCCTTAGGTCTGATTCTCAGGCGCTTGCGACCTTCAGTGTAGGATCGACATTTCTTCTGCGTTTCCACAGCGAAATTGGGAAATAGCATGACTTTTGAATTTTTAATGCAACTCTTCCTTCTCATGAGCCTCTGCCAGGATCCTGTCACGGTTACGAAATTTCAGGAAACGTAGCAGAAATGGCCTCGGAGGGGCCCCCGGCGGGTAATTACCCAGTGGCACTCGGTGGGCCCTCTCAACCACGTAAATGGGAGAAATATCAGTCAGCTGCAAGAGATCCTTAAAGAATTTGTATGCAAAAAGGGCAGGCTGAGTCCCCTCAGCCTTTTCCGGAAGACCCACCACTCTGACGATGTTACGGTGCTGTCTGTTTTACTCTTCTTCCATTTTGGCCGTCATCATGCTCACCTAGGACTGCAGCTCCGCTATTTGAGTGTAATGTGTTTGCAGCATCCTCCACCTCTGATATCCTTCCTACCGAGCTGTGAGATGGCCTTGGATTTTATCCAGGTCATGCTTGATTGGGGTACAATCAGAGGCCAGATGGTCTATCCTGATCATTAGGGCATCCTTGCAGCAGTCTATTGCCTCAAGGATCGGCTTTTAATTAAATCTGTGGTCCCTCTCCTGAGGCGCTAGTTCTGTAGAAACAGATGGAGCAGGGTGAATGAGCTGATCGCCGCCACCGGGCATCTGGGCACTGACCTCCATCCTGGTTTTATGCTTGCTGGGAGAAGGGGAAGGCACCACATGGCAGTGTCACTATCTGTCACTAAGTTCTTTAAGACAGGATCAATTGGTACAGCTGCATTCACCTTTGTGATTTCATCTGCCACTCTGTTATAGTGCTCTAAGTCTGGGACTAGGGACATATGTGCATCAACATGCCCCACTTTTAAGGTGCGGGAGTGAGCTTCTTTCCAGATGTAGTGCCGGACTTCCTTGCCTCCCCACACCAGATTTCCATGAATAATCCAGTAAATGGACTTCCATATGGACATCTAAGTTGTCAGTCCTTTACCGCGGATAGTGACATGGGAAGAAGGATCCTCCTGAAGTCATTACTACAGCTTTTAACTCTGCGTACTGACTGGACTCCCTAATTCCAGTCTCCTGCAGGACTGTATCTGTACTCTGGTTATAGGCTGCTGCAGTCCATTGACACCCAGATGAGGTGACTATGGCTGAATCATCAGTGAGCCATGCTGATTCTTTCATGTGTTCTGACAGAGACTCTAAGGGTTGAGCCTCTTGAATGGGGGATGAATGCAGCACAGGAATTCCTCATTGCTGGGTGCTAGTAAAAGTGACAAGCCCTGCAAACTGTTTTGAAAGGTCTGACATCCCCAGCTGCAATAACCCCCTTTTCTTGAAGGTACCACTTCCATTTTATCAGTATCTGGTTCTGAGCTATAGTTGCCCTAGTGGTCAGTCAATTATCTCTTGCCCATCCTTCCATTGACAATGCTGTATGCACGGTGACTGGGTCCTTTTCTGTAATGGTCTCTACATGTTGAAGTGCTGTGTAGGCCTCAAACAGGTAATTTTCTAGGGGCGCGTATCTCTTCTGTGCTTCTGTCAGTAGCTTGGACCGGAATCCAATGAGTATTGCTCTCTTTCCTTTTCATTTGGCTGCCACAGACTCTCTAAAATATGATACCATCCTGCTCTACTACATCCATCTGAAATGGTACTCACGGGTCCCAATCCCTGATACTGCAAAATTACTTCTTTAGCAGCCAGGAATGCGGTCTGCTGCTCTGAAATCGATAAGAGCTCTTTTTTTTTTTTTTTTCTGGTGACATTGTATATAGGCCTGAGGATCTGGTCAAGATGTGGGATGAACTATTTCCAGATTCCCACAACTCTAATAAACTTCTGTGCCTCCTTTTTGGTAGCAGGGGGCAACAGTGCCTGGATAGTTTGCACAACTGTCTCTGGAATTTTCCTCTGTGGCCCAGTCCACATCATTCCTAGGAATTTCACCTCTGTGGCGGGTTCTTGGACTTTCTCTTTTGATTGCCCATCCTCTGTTCTACATGTGCTGTATCAGCAGGTGCAGTGCTTCAGTTACAGTGGGGATCGAAAGTTTGGGCACCCCAGGTAAAAATGTGTATTAATGTGCATAACGAAGCCAAGGAAAGAAGGAAAAATCTCCAAATGACATCAAATTACAGATTAAACATTCTTATAATATGTCAAAAAAAGTTAGATTTTATTTCCATCATTTACACTTTCAAAATTACAGAAAACAAAAAAATGGCGTCTGCAAAAGTTTGGGCACCCTGCAGAGTTAATATCTTGTACTGCCCCCTTTGGCAAGTATCACAGCTTGTAAACGCTTTTTGTAGCCAGCCAAGAGTCTTTAAATTCTTGTTTGAGGTATCTTTGCCATTCTTCCTTACAAAAGTCTTCCAGTTCTTTGAGATATCTGGGCTATCTGTCACGCACTACTCTTTTAAGGTCTATCCATAGATTTCCAATAATGTTGAGGTCAGGAGATTGTGAAGGCCATGGCAAAACCTTCAGTTTACGCCTCTTGATGTAATCCCCCATGGATTTTGAGGTGTGTTTAGGATCATTATCCATTTGTAGAAGCCATCCTCTCTTTAACTTCAGCTTTTTCACAGATGGCATCAAGTTACCATCCAAAATTTGCTGAAATTTTATTGAATCCATTTTTCCTTCTACTCGTGAAATGTTCCCTGTGCCACTGGCTGCAATACAACCCCAAAGCATGATTGATCCACCCCCATGCTTAACAGTTAGACAGAGGTTCTTTTCATAAATTCTGTGCCCTTTCTTCTCCAAACGTACCTTTGCTCATTCCGTCCAAAAAGTTCTATTTTAACCTCATCGGTCCACAGAACTTGTTTCCAAAATGCCTCAGGCTTGTCTATATGTTCATTTGCAAAGTTCAAACGCTGATTTTTGTGGTGAGGACGTAGAAGAGGTTTTCTTCTGATGACTCTTCCATGAAGACCATATTTGTACAAGTATCTCTTTATAGTGGAATAGTGTACCACAACTCCAGTGTCTGCCAGATCTTTCTGGGGGGATCGTGCAGTTAAACGTGGGTTTTGAATTGCTTTTCTCACAATCCTGCAAGCTGTTCTGTCTGATATTTTTCTTAGTCTTCCAGATCTTGCTTTAACTTCCACTTCCTGATGACTGCCATTTCTTAATTACATTCCGAACAGAGGATATTGACATCTGAAAACGCTTTGCTATCTTCTTATAGCCTTCTCCAGCTTTGTGAGCATCAACTATTTTCAGTTTCAGTTTTCTAGACAACTGCTTAGAAGAACCCATGGTGCTGATTGTTGGGGCAAGGTCAAATGAGTCTGGCCATTTAAAAGCTTTGAGATTGACATCACCTGGTCTTCCCAGATGATGTTTGAGAACAATCCATGATACTGGCAGGTCTCAGCTTTGCAAAGGGGCAGTGCATGCTATAAATTCTGCAGGGTGCCCAAACTTTTGCAGACGCCATTTTTTTGTTTTCTGTAATTTTGAAAGTGTAAATGATGGAAATAAAATCTAACTTTTTTTTACATATAAGAATGTCTAATCTGTAATTCGATGCCATTTGGAGATTTTTCCATCTTTCCTTGGCTTCGTTATGCACATTAATACACATTTTTACCTGGGGTACCCAAACTTTCGATCCCCACTGTACATCTTCTTTTGTCCCAGAGATCGTGATGTCATAGATGTAGTGAAACACAGCGACTTTCAGATTCAGGGTACTTAAATGTCTGGCAGTCAGTCCACAAAGAATCATTGGAGAATAGAGCTGCACGATTCTGGCTAAAATGAGAATCACAATTTTTTTGCTTAGAATCAAAAGATCACGATACTTTCACGATTCTCGCAGCAAATCTTTCACATTAAACAAAAAAAATGGGCTAACTTTACTGTTTTTTTTAAAAAAATTCATTAAAGTGTAATTTTTTCCTAAAAAGTTGCATTTGAACGACTGCTACGCAAATACAGTGTGACATAAAATATTGCAACAACCACCATTTTTTTCTCTAGGGGAGGCATGTCCAAAGTCCGGCCTATCGCGGCCCACGGTCCGGTTTTGAACGGCCCGCCTGGTTATCTAAACATATATATCTTTTGTGGCCCCCACGATATCCCAGTGCCAGGGCCACAAAAGATATATAGTCTGGTTGCCTCGGAGGGAGGAGGCGGGACAAGTGCTGTGCACACAGGAGGAGTATTTCCTGTTTACACGGCTGCCTCTGTAATAGGAAGTCCCGTCTCCGGCGCTGCCATTGGAGGACTGTTCTGTCCATCAAAGGAGGCTGGACTTTCACTTAAAGAGGCCGCTGTGTAAACAGTAGATTCTCCTCTATGATATCTTTGGTGCTCGTCCTGCCCCCTCCATGTCCCCTACAAGGCTGCGCTGATGGCAATGGTGAGTGCATTCCTGGCAATGATCGGTGCTACATTTCTTGCATTGGTGAGTGCATTCCTGGCAATGGTCGGTGCTGCATTTCTTGCAATGGTGAGTGCATTCCTGGCACTGGTGGGTGCTGCATTCCTGGCACTGGTGGGTGCTGCATTCCTGGCACTGGTGGGTGCTGCATTCCTGGCAATGGTGGGTTCTGCATTCCTGGCGATTGGGGGTGCTGCATTCCTGGCAGTAGGGGGTCTGCAGATGGGCACTGACCCTTATTTTGCTTCACAGTTCTTTATTTAAAATTTTAAGTTTTGTTTCCTGAAACTTCCCTCTTAAAGTGAAGGTGAGTGTTATACGCCAATAAATACGGTATATCCAAATAATACCCCTGAGTTCATCTCTTTACTCACACACAGCTACAGAGGCAAGAGAATACTTGTTAGGCAGTGTATTAGTGCTCGAACGAACACACTTAGACCAAATTTTAATGCTTCAAAGAATGTCAGGCAAAATGGTCGGCCCTCGTGCATGTTCACTTCATCAAATCTGGCCCTCTTTGAAAAAAGTTTGAACACCCCTGCTCTAGGGTCTCTACTAAAATATATATACCATATTTATCGGCGTATAACACGCGCCGGTGTATAACACGCACCCCAAGTTTAGGAGGGAATTTTAAGGAAAAAAAACTTACATTTAAATGCCCATCAATGCAGCCTCATCAGTGTTCATCTGCAGCCTTTCCCCAGTGTCCAGTGCAGCCTTGTCAGTGCAGCTTTGCCCCAGTGCAGTCTTGTCAGTGCAGCTTTGCCCCAGTGCAGTCTTGTCAGTGCAGCTTTGCCCCAGTGTAGCCTTGTCCCCAGTGCAGCTTTGCCCCAGTGCAGCCTTGTTCCCAGTGCAGCTTTGCCCCAGTTCAGCTTTGCCCCAGTTTAGCCTTGTCCCCAGTGGTCCGTGCAGCCTTGTCGCCGCCGACATACAAACGTTTAGTTTGTATTTTTAAACATGGCGCCGCGGAGTTCGGAGGGACTCGGGGGCGCTCGTTCAGCTGAACGAGCGCCGCCGAGGACACAGTGACTGGGCGGAGCCGAGATACACATAGCCGAGGCTTCTCGGCTATTCTCGGCGCCGTTCACAGTCACGCCCAGTCCCTATGATGGACATAACACAGGTCCAATGGCGGGACTGGGCGTGACTGTGAACGGCGCCGAGAAGCCTCGGCTATGTGTATCTCGGCTCCGCCCAGTCACTGTGTCCTCGGCGGCGCTCATTCAGCTGAACGAGCGCCCCCGAGTCCCTCCGAACTCCGCGGCGCCATGTTTAAAAATACAAGCTATGTGAATGTCGGCGGTGATCGCGGCGATCGCTCCGACAGATCACAAAATAGCGGGGATCGGCGTATAACACGCACCCACGATTTTCCCCTTATTTTAAGGGGAAAAAAGTGCGTGTTATACGCCAATAAATACGGTATATATATATATATATATATATATATATATATATATATATATATATATATATATATATATATATATATGTGGTGTGTGTGTGTGTGTGTGTGTGTGTGTAAATACGGTATATATATATGTGTGTGTGTGTATATATATATATATGTGTGTGTGTGTGTGTGTGTGTGTGTGTGTGTGTGTGTGTGTGTATATAGATATATAGATATATATATCTATATATATATAATGTTTGGGGGATCTAAGTAATTTTCTAGCAAAAAAAAAAAGATTTTAACTTGAAACCAACAAATGTCAGAAAAAGGTTTAGTGTTTAGGTGGTTAAACTTCCTTCATTTTCACACCAAAGTATATTGATCTAAAGGACAAATTGTTACAATGTTTCTATTTCAGTTCCACTGCTAAAAAAGTGTTGTGATTCTTGGCAGACTGCCCTTTTTTTTTTTTTTCCTTTCTTTTGGCGGCTGTCGGCTTTAGCAGAGCAGAGAGAATTTTCTGCATAGAAAGAATCAGGAAATACTTTTTTCAAGATCGCAACAGGGAAAAAATCTCAATAACGATTCTTCACAATTAATCGTGCAGCTCTATTGGAGAATGAACATACCCTTCAGGAAGCACGGTGAAAGTTGTACTGGCGGCCATCCCATACAAAGGCAAATTGGTCCTGACACCCTGGGTTTATTTGTATTTAAAAGAAACCGTTAATGTCTATAACAGCATAATATTCTCCTGCTTCTGTAGCAGTTTTCTCAATGATTGAAATCATTTCAAGTACAGCTGACTTCAAAGGAGGTGCCACTTTGTTTAGACCTCTGTAATCCACAGTCATTCTGTATGTTCATCAGGTTTCTTTACTGGGACACTTGAACGGTCTCTCCAATTTCTTTTTGGCCTCCAGGAAGTCTGTACTGCTTGAGACAAGACTGGCTTCTCTGGTGGAGGGATTTAGACAGTGGTCCATTTCACATGACCTCTGACCACAGCCTTCACCGCCCTTTCCAGATATGCTTTATCAGGGTACCTGAAATGTGAGTACGCCGGTATATGTCTGAATAGACTGACCTGGAAGAACATCCATCCCAAAAATATCTTTGGGTAACTCTGATGCCAAAAGATTTGTTCAAAATCCTGGCCCCTTGCCAATAGCAAATTTACCCCGTGTCCTAACTGCTGGTGTGATTTTTTTTTTTTTTTCCCTCCCAAACCTACATGAATCACTTCTCCTTTGTGATGGGAAGGCTTTCCTTGCAAAATTGTAACTTCCTCTCTAGTATCAACTAAAGCCATCGCATGTGTAGGAGACGAATTCTTCCCCCCACCATACAGTGACAGGTGCATATGCGTGTCGGTCTCCGCTGTCACTGTCCTCACTGCTATTACAGGAGACCCACCTTTCCTTCATAAAGGATAAGGAACCTCCCAGCCCCCCTTTGAGTCTCTAGCTCCTCCCCGGGTAAGGGGATTTGGGTCTGGGTTCATATGTAGCTTAGGAAATTGGTTTGGGGCTCACAGGAGGGGTCTGTTCTGTTTCCTCTAAATCTAGGCTGATGTTGTCTTCACTAGGAATAGTGTTTCTAACCCTGACAGTTTAGAGTCCATCCATATTTGTCCTCTAGAGATTACTAGCCTGCTTTTCGATTCACCTCCTGTTTTCTTTCCCACATTCTCTTTCTTCTCTGTTCTTTTGTGCTTGTTTTTTATCCTGTCTGGCCTTGACCTTATCTACTGTCCTCAAGGGTTTTTTTTAGTCTCCTCTAACTCCCCCAATTGGCTTAAAAAGGTAGTGGCCTCATGAATCTTGCTGTTTAATCCCAGGCCTCCCAGTAACAACTTCATTAGCTTAGAGCACAGAGCAGACATAATGGTTTCCATATCTGAACCCATCCATTCTGGAAAAGTATTTTATCCGGTTATACAACCCATCTCACGTAACCTGGAAATACCTTCTTCATGTGTAGGTATTTTCCAGGTCACTCAGGTTAGCATATACTTGGACTATCTATCAGGAACCAATGAATCAGACTGAGACAGAAGTGCAGTAAAATCACACTGTTTAAAGCAGAGGTCTGCCCACCGCTGCAAACATTAAAAGCCAGCAGTTGCACATACTGCAGCTGCTGACTTTTAATAATCAAACACTTACCTGTCCTGTTTCCATCAGCTGTCGGGTGCATGCCGCCTCCATTGCGAGTAAGGGAACCCGGCAGTGAAGCCTTATGGCTTCACGCTGGGAACCCTACTGCGCATGCGCTCTGCTCCTCTCTCTTACTGATCCGACGGCCGGGGTAGGAGGAGGTGGAGGGGATGAGGAGGGAGCCCGGGCAGTGACCCGCGGCTGAGGCTCCCGGAAGTGGGAATAGGATACCTGTGAAAGACGGGTATCCTGCTCCCCCCCCTGGAAGGTGCCAAATGTGGCACCTGAGGGGGGAAGGAGTACAAGGAGTGAAAGTTCCACTTTTGGGTGGAACTCTGCTTTAATAATAATAATGGTAAAAGGTAAACAGAGAAAACGTAGCCAAAACATAGTCAGAGTTCGGTAACTGGAATGGATAGTCAGACAAGCCAGGACGTCAGGGAGCCAGGGATCAGCGTACTACAGAACAGGCCAAAAAATCAGGAAAGCAGAGAATCGGTGTGGTGGAACAAGCAAGCAAGCAGGATCAGGAACTAGAAAGGACGTCGGCCAAGCAAGTCTTTAACAGGCACACAGGAGAGAGTCTCTTGATATGTTGACCAAGGCGAAGGCAGAAAAGCTTAAGTAACCAGCAGTACTGGCCAGCAGGATATCGCCAGGTGAGTCACTGTGGAAAGATTAGAGCTGGCAATTAACCGACAGCTGAGCAGCCTGCTCTGAGAAGGAAGGGCTGAGTCCAGCCCTGACAGTGCCCCCTCCTCAACGACTCCCCCTCCTTGGAGGACCACCAGTTTTGAGGGGAAAACGTCAATGGAAAGCACAGAGGAGGACAGGGGTATGTACGTCCAAGGATGAGACCCAAAAACGTTCCTCCGGACCGTACACTTTACAATGAACCAGGTACTGTATGCGCCCACAAAACCTATGGGAGTTAACAATGGACTGTACTTCATACTCCTCATGGTTCTTAAACTGTACTGGGTGAGGTTGTGGCACCGAGGTGGTGAAGCGGTTGCAGACCAAAGGGTTTAATAGGATATGAAATACATTTGAGAAACGCATATTCGAAGGAAGGTCTAAAGCGTAAGCCTCTGGGTTAATCCTGCAGAGAATACGGAAAGGCCCAATAAACCGAGGTGCCAACTTCAGCGAGGGAACACAAGAGTCGGAGGTTGTGAGATGACAGCCAGATCCTGTCCCCAACCTGGTAGGAAGGCGAAGGCAGGCGTCTGCGGGCAGCATGGAGTCTGTACCTATCATTGGCATGTCGCAAGGACTCCTGGACTTGTGCCCAAGTTGAACGAAGACCACAGAGATGTTCCTCTAACGCAGGAATGCTCTGAGAAACAAATTAGTCAGGCAACATGGATGGTTGGAAACCATAGTTCGCCATAAACGGAGACAATCGGTAAGCAGAATTCATGGCACTATTGTGTGCAAACTCTGCCCAAAGTAAGAGGTCTGACCAGTTGTTATGATGGTCAAAAATATAGCAATGTAGAAACTGCACCAAGGACTGATTGGCTCGTTCTGTGGCCCCATTAGACTGCGGGTGATACGTAGAGGAGAAAGAAAGCTGAATTCCCAACTGTGCACAAAGGGCTCGCCAGAACCAGGACACAAAATGACTACCACTGTCCAAGATGATCTCCTTGGGCAGCCCATGTACGCGAAAGATCTCCCGAGCAAAATTGAAGACCGTTCTTTAGATGTGGGCAACGTCTTAAGTGGAATACAATGAGACATTTTCGAGAACCGGTCAACCACCATAAGGATAACTGTGTTGCCCTGGGAGTTGGGTAACTCCACGATGAAATCCATAGACAGATGGGTCCAAGGCCTTTGTCCATTGGGTATGGGTTGTAGGAGGCCCACTGGAAGGTGTTGTGTCTTACTCTGAGCACACACGGAACAAGCAGCTACAAAGGCGGCTACATTAGCACATAGACTAGGCCACCAGAATTGTTGGTAAATGGCCCAAAAGAGTTGATTCTTCCCTGGGTGGCCAGCAGCCCTGGAAGAATGGTAAGTCTGGAGCACGGCAGTACGGAGACTCTCAGGGACAAGGCAGAGGTCACAAGGTTTCTCAGGAGGAGCATGGATCTGAGCGGCAAGAATTTTGCCACCCAAAGGAGAAGTGAGACTGGTGCGAACAATAGCCAGAATACAGTCGGGAGGAATCACAGGAACAGGAACCCATTCCATCTTGGAAGTGAAGGAAAACTGTCGAGACAAAGCCTCAGCCCTTACATTCTTAGTACCGGGTAAGAATGAGACTATGTAATTGAAACTTGACAAGAAAAGAGCCCATCGCGCCCTTCTGGGAGAGAGGCGTTTAGCCTCAGACAAAAATGTGAGATTCTTATGGTCAGTAAGAATGAGAACCGGCACAGTAGTTCCTTCGACGAGATGCCTCCATTCTTTAAGGGATAAAATGATCACTAACAACTCTCTGTCCCCAATCTCATAATTGCATTCCGCAGGTGACAATTTCTTGGAAAAGTAGCCACAAGGATGCATAGTGCTCTGAGGTAGGACGTTGAGACAGAAGGGCGCCAACTCCAGTCTCGGAAGCATCAACGTCAAGGATAAAGGGTACAGTAGGATCAGGATGTGCCAACACAGGAGCAGAAACAAAGGCAGCCTTGAGACTCTCAAAGGCCTTAATGGATTCCAGAGACCAACTCTGTGGGTTACTGTCCTTTCTGGTCATATCAGTCAGGGACTTGACCAGAGACGAGAAGTTAGGAATAAACTTCTGATAATTGGCAGAGCCAAGAAAATGTTGCAGAGGGCGTAAACCCATGGGTCGGGGGCCACTGTAGAACTGCAGAAAGTTTCTCTGGGTCCATTGAAAAACCAGCAGTGGAATTGACATAACCCAGGAATTTAACCTGTTCACGATGGAACTCGCACTTCTCCAATTTGCAATACAGATCGTTTTCCCTCTGAGGCACACAATAGACATCTGTGCGGTGGCTCTCTAGGGACTTGGAAAATATGAGGATATCGTCGAGATAAACCACCACACCTACCTGCAACAAATCTCGGAGGACATCGTTAATAAATTCCTAGAAAACTGCCGGAGCGTTGCAAAGGCCAAATGGCATTACTAGGTACTCATAATGGCCTGTTCTGGTATTAAACGCAGTTTTCCATTCATTGTCCTCCCTTGATCCTCATGTGATTGTATGCCCCTCTCAAATCAAGCTTTGTGAAAACCGTTGCTCCCTTGAGCTGGTCAAATAACTCTAATCAAAGGAATTGGATAAGCATCTTAATTGTGAAATAATTGAGACCCCTATATTCAATACAAGGCCTCAGTTCACCACTCTTCTTCACAAAAAAGAAACCAGCACCAGCAGTAGACAAGGATTTGTGGATGAGTCCCTGAAAGTGTGCGTGTCCTCCAAGACCGACAAAGGGTAAACCCGGCCACGAGGGGGTATGGCACCAGGTTGAAGGTCAATTGTGCAATCATACGACCGGTGTTGAGGCAAACTACTGGCTTGACCTTTGTCAAAGACATCGCTAAAATCGTAGTACTCCTCCGGCAGAGAGGAGCGTGAAGAGGTGCAAAGGACCTTAGCCACATTCTGAAAACATGTCTTGCTGCATTGTGGCGACCAGGAAAGAACCTCAGCACAAAACCAATCAAAAGCGGGGTTGTGCCTCTGTAACCAAGGATAACCAATAACCACCAGAAACTTAGGTGAGGAAATGACTTGGAATTATCTCATGGTGAAGAGACCCTACCGCCATGGACAACGGAGCAGTCTCATGAGTCACGTGGGCAGGCTGTAGAGGTCTCCCATTAAGAGCCTCAATGGCAAGTAGAGTGGCATGAAGCTGCAGCGGAATTGAGTGCTTAGATACAAAGGCAGCATTAATGAACAGGCCTGCAGCCCCAGAGTCAGTTAGAGCCTGTATCTCGACGGATGACTCAGACCAAGAAAGGGTAACCACAACCAGGGGCCTATCCTCCTGAATAGCTGGGGACGAAATAACACCAGCTAAGGTCTGTCCCCTACAGGACCTCAAGATTCGGCCGTTCCCTGGACGGGTAGGACAACACTTCAGATAGTGTCCTGCCTGGCCACAATAAAGGCAAACTCTCTCCCTCCTCCTAAGGGTTCTCTCATCCGCAGAGAGACGTGTGAAGCCCAAGTGCATGGGTTCACCTTCACTGACCGACTCGGTACCAGGAGGCATGGGAGGTGAGGGAGACAAGGGTGGGACTGCAAAGCTCGGGGACAAATGTACAGAAGGCTTCCGCAAGTGCTCCTTAAAAGAGAGTCTTTCTTTGAGTCTGGAGTCAATGAGAATGGCAAACGTGTTCAACTTCTCCAGCTCAGTAGGTATATCTTGGGCTGCTATCTCATCTTTGATGGTATCCAAGAGACCATGAGAAAAGGCAGCCACAAGGGCCTCATTGTTCCAAGCAACCTTTGCTGCCAGAGTATGGAATTCAATGGCGTAATCGGCAAAAGTTCTCGTACTATTTAATGGACATGAGGCTCTTGGCAGCAGAAGCGATGTCAAATACCCTTTTGAAGGAAGCCACAAATTCTGGGTATTTCAGGAAAACGGTTTTTGCGTCTCCCATAGATTGTT
Organism: Aquarana catesbeiana; assembly: GCF_042186555.1. Taxonomy (NCBI): domain Eukaryota; kingdom Metazoa; phylum Chordata; class Amphibia; order Anura; family Ranidae; genus Aquarana; species Aquarana catesbeiana. Next base: position 187,261,190 of record NC_133334.1, on the reverse strand, counting down.
TGCCCAGGCCAAGGCTCTCTCAGAAAGCAAAGATATCACGAAAGTTACTTTGCTTCTGTCCGTGGAAAATGCCTGGGGCAGCATCTCAAAGTATATCTCAGCCTGGTTGAGAAACCCTCTGCATTGGACTGGATCGCCCCCAAATCGCTGGGGAAGTGGAGCGGAACCAGACATACCTCTTTAAAGAGGTAATACTCGAGGTGGGTGCCTGCACAGAGACTGGAGCAGCAGCAGCAGGGATGGCCTGCAACATAGGTTGTACCGGAGCAGCCACAGTGGGAAGTTCCAGGTGAGCCATGCGGCTCAGGTGCGTCTGTAACGCTATGGCAAACTGATCATGCGGTGATCCTGCTCATCCAATCTGGAAAAAATATTACCAACAAGTGGATCGATTGCATCTTCTGAATTCATGACCTTCGCCTACTGTCAGAAACCATGAATCAGACTGAGATAGAAGTGCTGTAAAATCACACTGTTTAATAATAATAATAATAATAATGGTAACAGGTAAACAGAGCAAACGTAGTAAAAACATAGCCAGATTTCGGTAACCGGAATGGATAGTCAGACAAGCCAGGGCGTCAGGGAGCCAGAGATCAACGTACTATAGAACAGGCCAGGAAATCAGGAAACCAGAGAATCAGCGTAGTGGAACAGCAAGCAGGATCAGGAACCAGAGAAGGGACGTTGGCCAAGCAAGTCTTTAACAGGCGCAGAGGAGAGAGTCTCTTGATATGTTGACCAAGGCGAAGGCAGCGGGGATCTGGACTAAACAGCTTAAGTAACCAGCAGGACTGACAAGCAGAATATCATCACCAGGTGAGTCACTGTGGGAAGATTAGAACTGGCAATTAACCAACAGCTGAGCGGCCTGCTCTGAGAAGGAAGGGCTGAGCCCTGCCCTGAAACTATCCTATTTCTCACAAGTTCTAACAGTGAAAGATATATAGCAAACTCTCTGGCTTTTTTTTGCATGGGCTGGTGCAATTGTGGATCATGGGTTAACTCTCCAATAGCCACTGCTTCCTTGCCTGACAAAACACTGTCCGCCCTTTCATCCCACAAACGTAGGAACCAACTCAATAGGTCTTCCCCGGACCTCTGTTTGTATTGTTTTGGAAGCTCATGGTGTTCAGTTTTTGTAAACTCCCTTACTTCTTTAAATTCCACATCTCTGGGGTTGCAGTAATGCACCTCCCCATCTGCCATATCCTCTCTATCATGTTGCCTTTTCCTATGCTTAATAATGAGAGGTCTGGCCCACTTTTTCTTTCCCACTGGGTGATCATCATCAGAAATATTAAACTCTATCTCCTCATCCTCACTATCATTTAACCACTTCCCACCTGGCCTATAGCAAAATGACGGCCGGGAAGTGGTTAAGTTATCCTGACTGGGCGTCATATGACGTCCAGCATGATATGCCGCTATTGCGCGCCCAGCGATCAGTGGTGTAGTGTGTCAGTCTGACACACAGCATCACCGATTTCGGTAAAGAGCCTCTGACTGAGGCCGTTTACCACGTGATCAGCCGTGTCCAATCACAGCTGATCACGATGTAAACAGGAAGAGCCATTTATCGTTTTATCCTCACTCACGTTTGACAGACGTGAGTAGAGGAGAGCCGATCAGTGGCTCTCTTGACAGGGGGGTCTGTGCTGATTGTTTATCAGCGCAGCCCCCCACAGATGCCCACCCAGGACCACCAGGGATGCCGCCATGACCACCAGGGATGCCCACAAAGGAACCCCAACAGGTATGCCACGCTAGACAACCAGGGATATGCCAATCAGTGCCCAGGCAGCTGCCAATCACTGCCCATTAATAATGCCTGCCAGTGCCATCAGTGATGCCTATCAGTGCCAGCCAGCAGTGCCGCCTATCAGTGCCACAATAGGTACCCATCAGAGCCACCTATGAGTGCCCATCAGTGCTGCCTATCAGTGCCACCTATCTGTGCCTGCCAGTGCAGCTTATCAGTGCAGTGAAGGAGAAAACTTAGTACTTTTTTACAAAATTTTATAACCAAAACTAAGAAAAACGTTTTTTTTTCAAAATGTTGTCTTTTTTCATTTGTTTAGCAAAATATAAAAACAGCAGAGGTAATCAAACACCATCAAAAGAAAGCTCTATTTGTGTGAACAAAATGATAACATTTTGTTTGGGTACAGTGTAGCATGACCGCGCAATTGTCATTTAAAAAATGACAGCGCTGAAAGCTGAAAATTGGCTTGTGCAGGAAGGGGGGTAAGTGCCTGGTATTGAAGTGGTTAAGGAGAGTACATCCTCACAATCCCAGTTTTGGGATGTGGCAATGGCACATACACTGGCTTTGCTAACAGGTTTACAGTTCTCCTTTTTTCTTAAGGCATTAATTGCTTTGGTCATGAGGGCTGCACAGCGCTCTTGCAAATCATAGGCCAGACTGGCAGTTGAACATACACACTCCGAAGCAACTGCTAGCTGGTCTTTTAATTCCTTAACTTCTTTTCACAAAGTCTGCTGCTTGTTTTTTAGTGTTTTTTTAGATTTTTTTTTGTCAGACGTTACTATGGTATACTAAAGTATAATTACAAGCATTTCGTAAGTGTCACAGGCTTGTATTGACAATTGCATTAACCTGTTCCTGTCCACGCTATAGCTGAATGATGGCTACAGCGTGGACCTACATTGCCGGGAGGCCGTCAATAGACGTCCTCCCCTTTGTACGATCCCCGTGCGCCCCCTGCAGGGCGAGCACTGTGATCACCGAGTCATTGAGACTCGGGTAATCACAGATCGGCGTAAGGGGCTGATCCCGACCCCTTACCACGTGATCAGCTGTCAGCCAATGACAGCTGATCACATGATGTAAACAGAAGATCTGTAATCGTTTTTCTTTCTCCTCACGCTGATAGCGTGATGAGAAAAAAAGCCAGTCACCGGCTTCTGTGTAAGGGGCATCGATCCCGAAGAGGAAGAGAGGCACAGCCGCCTCATCTGTTCCCAAAGTGTGACAGTGCTGAAAGCTGAAAATTGGTCTGGGTAGGAGGGGGGTTTAGGTGCCCAGTAAGCAAGTGGTTAAGTTTATGCAAAGAGTCACTATTTGCAGTGTTGATTCTTCTTTTTCAAGACCTCTGCAATTCGCCCTGGCATTCTGTCAATTAACTTCTGGGCCACATTCTGACTAATGGCAGCCCATTCATGCATAATCAATGCTTGGAGTTTGTCAGAATTTGTGGGTTTTTTTTTTTTTTTTTTCCATCCACCCGCCTCTTGAAGATTGACCACAAGTTCTCAATGGGATTAGGTCTGGGGAGTTTCCTGGCCATGGACCCAAAATTTAGAGTTAGTTTTGTTCCCCAAGCCACTTAGTTATCACTTTTGCCTTATGGCAAGATGCTCCATCATGCTGGAAAAGACATTCACCAAACTGTTCTTGGATAGTTGGAAGTTCTCAGAGGATGTTTTTGTACCATTCTTTATTCAAGAATATGTTCTTGTGAGTGAGCCTACTCCCTTGGCTAAGAAGCATCCCCACACATGAATGGTCTCAGGATGCTTTACTGTTGGCATGACACAGGACTGATGGTAGCGCTCACCTTTTTTTTCCGGATGCCCCAAACAATCGGAAAGAGGATTTGTCTGAAAAATTACTTTACCCTAGTCCTCAACAGTCCAATCCCTATACCTTTTGCAGAAAAGCAATCTGTCCCTGATGTTTTTCCTGGAGAGAAGTTGCTGCTTTGCTGCTCTTCTTGACACCAGGCCATCCTCCAAAGTCCTCACTTCACTGTGCGTAAAGATGCACTCACACCTGCCTGCTGCCATTCTTGAGCAAGCTCTGCACAAGTGGTGCCCAGATCCCTAATCAATTTGTGCTGTACTTATCCCCTTTTTGGCTCATGTATTACCAATATCCACCATTAGAGGGCCCCTCTATACCGAATACCTCTTTCCCACCATTCCATATAACCTTGCTTACTCTTTTGAAATAGAATATTCATTCTTAAATCCATTGTTTATTCCTAGTATCCATGTGTACCACACATCCCCCTATGCCTTTTTCGCTGCACTAAAAATGTTACCTCCTGACCACCGCAGCAGCTCGCATAGTACATTGGGTAATGTAGTTCCTCCCTCCTCCATGTCACCATATAAATACTGCCTCATTCCATCATGATGCCTGCCGGCCCTGTGTCCCACATCCAGTGACGTCACAGCCGACGGGGAGACGACTGCCAGCTTGACTCGGAAGCCTTGGCAACCCCTGCAGCTAGCGAGACAGCAGCAGCACCCCACACCGCCGGCTATCTGGATCAGGACTACACAACGAGCCTCCCCTAGTGACTAGCCTTTTTAACCCTTAACCTGTGAGTTAATAATTATTTAAATTTTTATCTTAATAAACTCATCATTAATTGTTTTATTATACTGCACTCAGATAAGCGCCACTGTTCTCCACATTATATATCTACAGAGCTGCTTCCTCTTCCACAGCTGGCTGCATGTCACTTACCTGGTTGGAGGCTCAGGAACACAGGAAGACTGACAAACCAGCAACTGCAGACACTATCAGACTTCCTTATATAGGCCCATGTGACCTGCTGGTAGAGATACTGGGTCCTAGAGCCCTTCTCCTGCCAGAGATGCTGGGTCCTTAAGTCCTTCTCCTGCCATAAGTGCTGGTAAAGATGCTGGGTCCTAAGAGCCCTTCCCCTGCTGTTGGTGCCAGTTCTACGGCCATTTCCCTGACAGTGCCCCCCCCAAGGGGCAGCCTGCGGATGCCCCCACGGGCCAATGCTTCGGGATGTCTGCTGTGAAAGTCCCGCATAAGTCTAGGAGCATGCACATTGTTTGCAGGCTCCCAGGAATTGTCTTCGGGAGGGTACCCCCTCCATTTGATTAGATACTGGACTTGCCTACCCCTCCTCCGGCAATCCATAATGGCTTCAACCTCAAATTCTGTTTCCCCTTCTACCAAGACTGGAGGTGGAGGTGGCTCTTCTCTTCCAGGGAAGGGACTGGGTACAGCTGGTTTAAGCAGGGAGATGTGGAACACTGGATGGATCTTGTAAGTATTGGGTAGTGCCAGCTCGAAGGCCACCAGATTTATCAATCTTTTGATTTCAAAGGGACCAATGAATTTGGGTCCAAGCTTCCGGGAGGGACATGAGAGCTTGAGGTTTACTGAAGAAAGCCATACCTTGTCCCCAATCTTAAAGACAGGATTCCCTCTTTTTCTTTTATCATGGAACTTTTTATAGTCCTCTTGGGCTTTTCGCATGGCCTCCTGAAGCAACTTGTAGTTGGATTGAATGAACCTTAATCCATCCTGGACAGCGGGAGCAGATGTTTCAGGTATAATATTTGGAAGGAAGGAGGGATGGAATCCATAGTTCGCCCAGAAAGGGGACTGATTGCTGCATGCAAAGAGTTGTTATATGCAAACTCAGCACAGGGAAGAAGGGAGATCCAGTCATCCTGCGAGCAGGTACAGAAACATCGAAGGTACTGTTCTAAGGTCTGGTTAGTCCTCTCTGTTTGACCACTGCTCTGAGGGTGGTAAGCTGAGGAAAGACACACTTCTATTGATAGAGACTTGCAGAGATCCCTCCAGAACTTGGAGGTGAACTGTACCCCTCTACCGGAGACAATACTATCTGGTAATCCATGTAATCTGACAATCTCTTTAATGAACATGTTTGCTGTGTCCGAAGCAGAGGGTGTGCCAATCATCGGAAGGAAGTGTGCCATTTTGGGAAGGCGGTCTACCACCACCATGATGGAGGTGCATCCCCCAAAGGGGGGGCAGGTCTACTATAAAGTCCATGGATATTTCTTTCCAGGGTTGTTCAGGAATGGGTAATGGCCTCAAAAGTCTCCATGGCTTGGCATTGGAACCTTTGGTGCCCTGGCAAATGGTGCAAGAGTTCACATACTTTCTGCAGTCCTGTCTTAGGCTGGCCCACCAAAATGAGTGCTGAACAAGTTCAGTGGTTCTTCGTATCCCAAAATGCCCTGCAAGTTTATGGTCATGTGACATCTTTAGAACCTGAAGTCTGACTGGCTGGGGAACAAAAATTTTATCCTGGTGCCACAGAAATCCATCTTGGTTTCTCAGTGAGGACACTTCTGATCCAGAGCACTGGGTTGAGGCTTGCCTGATTAAGGTCTTTAAGTCAGGTTGGATAAGCAAAAAATTCAGGGTGGATAGGATCGTACTTGGCTCTGTCGTTTCAGGGGTGTCTGGAAACATTCGGGAGAGTGCATCTGCCTTCCCATTCTTGGAACCTGGCCGATATGTAAGATGGAAATTGAACCTGGAGAAGAACAGAGCCCAGCGGGCTTGTCGGGGTCTTAAACGTTTGGCTGTCCTGAGGTACTCCAGGTTCTTATGGTCTGTAAAAATTATAATGGGATGAGCAGCACCCTCCAATAAGTACCTCCATTCTTCTAAGGCAGATTTAATGGCCAGAAGTTTTCTATCTCCCATATCATAGTTTCTCTCTGGTGGGCTCATTTTTCAAGAGAAAAAGGCTACGGGGTGAGGAAGAGCCTTAGGTCCCTGCCGTTGGGACAGGATTGCCCCTGTAGCTATTTCAGAGGCATCCACTTCCAACACATAAGGCAGGGTCAGATCTGGGTGCTGCAGGATTGGTGCGGAAGTGAACAGCTTCTTTAATTTGTCAAAGGCTGTCTGGGCTTTTGGAGACCACTGGAACCGGACCTTCTGGTGGGTTAACTGAGTGATGGGTGCTATAGGGGTGGAGAAATCCTTCACAAACCTCCTGTAGAAGTTGGAGAACCCCACGAAGCGCTGAACACCTTTCTTGTCCGAAGGAGCTGGCCAGTCTAGTATTGCTTCCACCTTCTTTTGGTCCATTGCAGTTCCTTCTGTGGAGATGATGAGACCCAGAAATTGAATAGATGTTTTTTCAAAGTCACATTTGTCTGCCTTGACATATAGTCCATGTTTTCTCAAGGTTGAGAGGACCTTTTTTACGTGAATTTGATGAAGCTCCAAAGAGGCAGAAAAGATGAGGATATCATCGAGGTATACGATTACAAAGTAATCAAAGAATTCTCGAAAAATATCGTTCACTAGATGCTGGAACGTGGCTGGGGCGTTGCATAACCCGAATGGCATCACAAGGTATTCAAAGTGGCCGAACTGCGTCCGAAATGCTGTTTTCCACTCATCACCCTGGCGTATGCGGACAAGGTTATAAGCGCCCCTCAGATCCAATTTAGTGAAAATCCGAGCGGTTCGGGTGACAAGTCCAGAACTGGGCTGGGAACCATCGGCCAAAAGAACCTCAAGTCTGCTTTTTTTCACAGAGGAGCACACCAAGTTTTTTAGCCAGAGAGAAGTCCATAAAACAACTACATGCCCCGGAATCAATGATTGCTTGTAGCTGGATCTCCCTTTCCGCCACTTGTAAGGAGATGGGAAGAACAAGGTAAGAATGGCAGGATCCAGACACTTGGAACTTGGTGGGTAGACCTTACTGTGTCTTATGGGGCAACTGCATAAAAAATGTCCGGCCCCTCCGCAGTACAGGCAGAGATTGGCCTGCTGGCGGCGTTCTCTCCTCAAGAGTAAGGGAGGAATGGCCAGGCCAGGCCAACTTGCTTTGGTTCCCTTTCTGGGATTGCAGGGCAAACAGACATGGGTGCAACAGCAGGAGAAAACTTGGGTAGCATCCGTGTAGGCTGGAAGGATTGAGCACGTTCCGACCGCCGCTCCCGCAGGTGCCTGTCAAGCCGAATGGCTAGGTGAATAAGTCCATCAAGAGTGTCGGGAATAGCAACTCGAGCCAGTTCATCCTTAAGGATCTCAGACAGTCCTTGGCGGTATTGGAACCTGAGTGCTGCCTCATTCCAGCTTGTGTCGGAGGACCATCTGCGGAAATCCACGGTATAATCCTCCACTGGGTGTTTTCCTTGCCGTAGGGGAACTAAGGCAGATTCAGCGGAGGCCGCACGCTGGGGGTCATCGTACAACAGAGGCATGGCCTCAAAGAAAGTGTCCATAGTATTCAAAGCAGAGTCTTTTTGTTCCAGCAGGTTATGAGCCCAGGCTTGGGGTTCCTCAGATAATAAAGAAATGGTAAATCCTACTTTCACAAACTCAGAAGCAAAAGTTCTAGGTTGGAGGGCCAGGTACAGTAGGCAGGCATTCTTGAAGGCCCTGAACTTTTTCCGGTCACCGGAGAATCGTTAAGGTGTAGGTACCGTGGTTCAGGAGGAGGCAAGGACACTGGAGCCGTGTTAGAGGAGGAAGAATTGGAGTCTACCAAGGCTGGAGCAACAGGCAAATTGCTGCAGCCAATCCTCCAACTGGAAGTAACCATCCTGGAGCTTCTGAACGGCTTGCGTAAGGGTGGTGACTTGTTGACACATCATCTTGAGTGGGGAAGCACCTCCGTCTGCCTCAGTCATGGTTGGTTTGTACTGTCATGTACCTGGTTGGAGGCCGAAATGCCGAGAGGGCTCCCCTTGCGGCTGAGTGCAGTACACCCCTGAAGTTGGGTACAGAGGGTGTAGTGCCCAGAGAAGCACAGGTTGCCAGATGGATTCTGGAGAGAAGAGCTGATGGGCACCTGAATGACACCGGGTAGTACAGGAAACAGCTGGGCTAAAGTCTATAAGAATCCTCGGTAATACTTGCAAGGTGTGCACATGGAACAGTAATGAAAGCCAGGCCAGGGGTCAAACACAGTAGATCCGGCAAGAGGCGGGTTGAAGAAATGGGGACAAGCCAAAGGTCTGGTATCAGGAAGCAGGCAGGAACAGGTAACTGTAGCAAAGTCCTTTATACAAGCCTTGGTTCAGGTACAGGAGAAGACAAGTCGGTAAAGCAAGCCAGGAGGTCAAACCAGGAGAGCAGATCGGACAGGTCAGGAACAAACCGGGTCACAACAGGAATCCAAACAGTAATTTGCACAGAGGTTCAGGAACACAGGAAGACTGACAAACCAGCAACTGCAGACACTATCAGACTTCCTTATATAGGCCCATGTGACCTGCTGGTAGAGATACTGGGTCCTAGAGCCCTTCTCCTGTCAGAGATGCTGGGTCCTAAAGTCCTTCTGCTGCCATAAGTGCTGGTAAAGATGCTGGGTCCTAGAGCCCTTCTCCTGCTGTTGGTGCCAGTTCTCCTACGGCCATTTCCCTGACACTGCACCTCTAGAGCGCTATGTACATCTTTAACCCATTGAACTTGTTCCTAACCCATTGAAGCCTGAACTGAACTTTTCCAGGGTCCAAGCCACCCCTAACCACTGGATTTTATTATCATAACCACCTTTGCCTATAGTTTTGTTTCCCACCCATCTGTCTCTCTTCAAGAACCACTATACCCCCCCCCCCCTCTTCTAGGTGCCCCGATCCCAGAGCTAAATCAACTGTAGAAGATGGTCCTGGCTCTTGCTGGACTTTCTTGGGCGCCCTGAAGCCTTCTTCGCAATAGTTGAACCTCTCTCCTTTATATTCTTGATGAATCTCGTAAATGGTTCAGTTAGGTGCAATCTTAGTAGCAGCAATATCCTTGCCTGTGAATCCCTTTTTGTGCAAAGCAATGATGACTGCACATGTTTCCTTGCAAGTAACCATGGTTAACAGAGGAAGAAAAATTATTTCAAGCACCACCTCTCTTTTAAAGCTTCCAGTCAGTTATTCTAACTCAATTAGCATTCCAAACTGATTTCCAACTTTGTCCTCGTCAACACTCACACCTGTGTTAAGGAGAGAATCGCTGACATGTTAGCTGGTCCTTTTGTGGCAGGGCTGAAATGCAGTAGAAATTGTTTTTTTGGGGATTAAGTTCATTTTTATGGCAAAGAGGGACATTGCAAGTAATCTTCATACTCTTCATAACATTCTGAAGTATATGCAAATTGCCATCATAAAAACTTCCAGGCTTACTCTACAGCGATTGCAGGAGATCAGGTGAAAAGCATCTTCAGGTTCTGGCAGAGACCTTCCTTGGTGTTAAGTCATTACAGAGTCCTTCTGTCAGCTTAACCCGACAAGCTTTTATTTGGAAAGTTTTGAGAAGACAATCCCACCTGGGCGTATCCTTTTCTGCCTTATTACTCTGATGTTAGATACAGGTTAAACATTCTCCAATTCAACCTCTAGATGGCACTATTGTAACGTATATGCCATAGTGCATACATGTCAAAAGGTCAAGCTATGTTTTACCATCTGTGCGAGTAAATTGTGGCTCTAAGTAGTGGTTTAGCCTGGAATCCGTACTTTTTTTTTTTTTCTTAAATATTCTTTATTAACATTTCTTAAAATTTACATATCTTCCAACAGGCATGTGGTAACAACCTCCAATTCGTATAAACAAAGTTCATTTAATCAATCAATGTGCATTTTACCTACCCCTTCTACCTAACCCCTCCCCCCCCTCCCATCTCCTCCCACCCCATCCAGGATCCCACATTCTTTCAATTATTCCTTACAACCAATGCTTATCAACCAGGGGTTCCACATCTTTTCATATTTTTTTATATTTCCTCTTCTAATGTATAGGGCTCTCTCCTTCCAAATGATCTCATTTACTGTTTTTACCCATTCCTCCACCGTCGGGGGCGTTACTGTTTGCCATCTTTGCATAATCAACTTCCGAGCTTGATACAGGCACCTCAAAACTGCTGTTTTTAGTGTTACCTCCTCCGATCCCCACACTCTATCTCCAAGAATGCATAGTCTGGCCTCTGTTTCCAAGGATATCCCCCACCTGCTGCTAATGGCTTCTACTACCCCTGTCCAGTAACGAGCTAACTTGGGACATCTCCAGACCATATGTATCAGATCTCCCTCCTCACCACATCTAGGACATTTAGCATCTAATCTTAGTCTGAATCTAAATAATTTTTTTGGGGTATAGTATGCCCTATGTACCAACATTAAGTGAGAAACTCTCTGCGCAGGAGATACTGAGACCAGCTGCCCGGTCTCCAATATTTTCCTCCATTGTCCATCTGATAATTTCCCAACATCCACCTCCCATCCCTCCCTACAACCGAGGTGTTCTGGCCTTACAATACTTTTACTACACAGCTGTACATATATTTCTGAGATAAATCCCTTTATTTTCCCAGGTTTAACCACTTTCTGAAGCAATGCAGCCTAGCTCCACACTAAAGGATGTATCCTAAACTGGGCATTCAAAGCAGATCTCATTTGTAAGTATCTAAAAAAGGTTTGCCTCGGGATTCCGTTTTCCGTTTGAAGTTCCCCAAAAGATTTTAATACGTTCCCTTTATATAGCTGGGATAGTCTGTTTATGCCCCATCTCTCCCACTCTTTAAACTCCCCCATGGCCACCACCTCCTGTAAATTCCTATTATGCCACAGGGGGGCATATTCTGTAAACCCAACATATCCCATTAAGCTCTTTATTGCCTTCCAGACCTTTGTTAACATCCTAATTGTGGGGCCGCTCTCAGGGAAAGAGTCAGCCTCCAATGCCTCCACCACTGTCATGTGTGGCGCCTCCAGAGTCAACAACCCTCTGTCTGCACTTCCGCCGCTTATATGCTGCAGCTGTGCCGCGAGAAAATAACATCTTGGATGCGGGAGTGCCATTCCCCCCTCCTTGATTGGCAGCTGTAAACTCTGGAGGCTGATCCTAGCCTTACCCCTCCTCCACACCAACTCCCTAAATAGTGTGTCAATTTTCTTAAACCATTTTTTGTTCACCCACACCGGTGTGTTGTGTAACAAATACAGTAACTGGGGCAGCCAGACCATCTTAATTAAGTTACCTCTCCCTGCCACTGTTAGGGGCAGCCGGTTCCAGATATCTATTTTGCACTTAAATTTAACCAGTAATGGGGCTAGGTTATCTTCTATGTACTGCTTGGGATCCTTTGTCATGTTTATACCCAAGTATCGTATTGTTGCAACCACTTTCAACTGGGGGATTTCCGATGACGCAGAGTTATTAGGGATATCTATGGGCAGAAGTGCCGATTTCTTCCAGTTCTCCACTAATCCTGACAAGTTACCGAACCTCTCCATTATATCCATTACCTGCCTAAGGGAGTCCTCAGTGTCTCCAAGAAACAGCAGGACATCGTCGGCATACAGGGCAATCTTCTCCTCTCCTGTTCTTCTTATAAACCCCCTCACCCTAGGGCAAGACCTGATGTAAATTGCTAGTGGCTCCATAGCGAGGGCAAAGAGGAGGGGGGACAGAGGGCACCCCTGCCTCGTCCCTCTTTCTAAACAGATTTTTTGTGAGTATTCATTGTTGACCTTAATCTTCGCACTCGGACCTTTATACAGTAGGGACCTAGGCCGAATTCTTCCAGAACCCGCCAGAGATAACTCCACTCCAGGCTGTCAAAGGCCTTAGTTATGTCTAGGGACGCCACGGCTCTTGACCCCATATTCTCTGTCGGGGTCTGGAGATTCATGTATACCCTCCTTATATTCATGCTAGTAGTCCTATGAGGGATGAATCCCGTTTGGTCCGGGTGTATTAGTTTACAAATGATTTTGTTAAGTCTGGACGCCAGTACCCTTGCCAGAATCTTGGCGTCCGTACACAACAAAGATATTGGCCTGTATGCCGACGGTTCTAGCGGGTCCCCCCCTTCTTTGTGAAGCAGGATAATGGTAGTTTCGGTCATAGAGTCGGGCAAACTCCCCACCTTTAATGCCCAATTCAGAGTTTTAAGTAATTCTGGTAACAGGATTTTCCCGTATTGCTTATAGATCTCAACCGGGAGACCGTCTGGCCCCGGAGATTTATGATTTGCCATTCCATTCACCGCTTGCCTTAGTTCAGCTAAAGTTATTGGCGCGTCTAATCCCTCTTTATCCCCCTCTGTAGCGGTGGGGATTGGCATATTCCTGAAGAATTTATCCATATCCTCCTCTCCGCCCATCCCTTGTGACCTATACAGGTTTTCGTAGTATTTCCCAAATGTGTCCGTGATCTCTGAACTATGAGAAGAGATCTCACCTTTTAGGGTCCTAATTACAGGAATTGTCGAAGAGGAGGAGTTGGTTTTCACTAGATAGGCTAACATGCGTCCCACACTTTCTCCTTCCACAAAGACTCGTTGTCTCTGAAAAAGTTGCTTATTCTCCCCCTTCCTTAGTACTGCTATTCTATAAGACTCTTGTTTATCCTCCCACAGTTTCTGCCTCTCTGGGGATGGGTCCTCCAGGAATTGTTTCTCTGCCATCTCCAAATCCCTCCTAATCCCTTCCTCCCACTCTCTTGCTTTCTTCTTAACACCTGCCACCCCCTGGATCAGTATACCCCTGAGGAATGCCTTCAGGGTATCCCATTGTATACCCACTGTAGTTGAACCTTCATTAAATCTTATAAATTCTTCTAACTTTATTATTATCCTCTCCGGTTCTCCCATTAACTCCAACCAGTATGGACTCAATTTCCAGAATCCCCGAGTCTCCCTACCCCCTATATTCACTAAGACCACCATCAAAGAATGATCCGAGACCCCTCTCGGGAAGTATGCTACGTCTTTTATTAACGGCAGCACTTCTGTATTCCCGAGGGTCAGATCTATCCTAGAAAGGGTGGAGTGGGAGGCCGAGAAGCAGGAATATTGCCTTATTCCAGGATTCCGAAGCCTCCACACATCTATCAATCCTGCCTCTACCAAAAACTGGCCTAAACGGCCCTCTACTAGATTGTGTGTTTGAGCTCTTGGTGGGAATCTATCCAGTGCTTTGTTCGTCACCTCGTTAAAATCACCTACGACTATTACCGGGGTATCCGTTTTGTCCACCATGAATTCCATTAACTTGTACAACACTTCGAGTTTAAAGGGTGGGGAGATATAGATGTTAGCTAAGACATACATTCTATTTTCTATTAAACAATGCAGAAAGATATAGCGGCCCATATCATCTATACTGGTCTGCCGACAGGAAAACACCACGCCTCTTTTCACCAATATGCTCACCCCTCTAGAATACGAGGAGTAAGCCGAGTGATATTGGGCCTGAAACCTCCTATTTTGTAGATATTTTGCCGTATCCTTTGTCAAGTGGGTTTCCTGCAAGCAGACCAGGTCCACCCCCCTCATTTCCAACAGCGAGAAGATGGCCGATCTCTTATTTGGATTCCCCATCCCCCGTATATTCCAGGAGCCTATCTTAAAAACCTTAGACTGCATCAACGAGAAATAGTTCCTATAAACCCCGTGGTACACATACCAAAAAAACGAAACAAACAAGGAAAAACCCAGCTTTAGGCTTAGTACAATATATTGTGCAAAAAAACCCCTGCATCCTCTGTGACTCCATACCCTTAAGACAAATAACAAAGAAGCCCACTACCACTTCCGTGAAGTGCATTATATGAAGAAAAAGAAAAAAAAAAAAAAGAAAAAAAAAACCAAAACCCCATGCTTGCACTCAGTGCTTTAATGTCCACATGGCTTAACCTACTATTCTTACTGTTACTATTATTCTAGTGACTATTCCAAGTGTTCCCCCTTATCTTCCATTTTCCTTTTTTATTTACCACACTTGTGTTCAATCCTGGATCCCCTTCCCCTATCCCCCTACGTTCCCCCCCAACTACTAAATGTGTTCTACTTTCACTCTGTTTTGGTTTTACAAACCCCCATTCACCCCACCTCCCGTCCATCCCACCCCCCCGCCCCCCCCAAACCGCCCACCCCATCACTCTCCCACCCCCACCCTTCCCCCACCTTACCAGGTTTGCCCAAGAGGCTTTAATCGTGACCACCTCATACACTCCCAGTGCCATACCCATTCCTACCATATTCCCCCCAGCCACTGCTAAAGGTGTACACATGTACCAAATTTTAAGTGTAATACCATCCCCTTCTCTCATTCCTACTTAACATGCAAATTCCTTCTACCACCCTTTGCCAAGCCCATAGTTCTTCCCATCTTCCCAAATCTTCATATCAGGTATCCTAGCTCACTTGGCTCCTCTCCTTGAATTTCAGTCTCTGTTTATTTCCTTCAAACCAGCATGTTGCTCCTGTCGGGGAATCAAAAAAGAGAACCTCCTCAGCTGCCTCTACCCGTAGCCTAGCTGGGTACAGTAGAGCATATTTTACTTCGAATTTTTGTAAGGTGCGTTTGATCTCCACAAACCCCTCCCTGCGTCTCTGCAACTCTGGTGAAAAGTCCGGAAAAAAAGAAATTTTAGCTCCTTTGTAAAAAATAGGCCCATTTTCTCTGGCTTTACGCAGTAAAATTATTTTATCATAGTGGTTCAGGAGCTTCATTAATAGAGACCTGGGGCGGCCTCCAGGAGGCGGAGCCCTGAAGGGGACCCGGTGAGCCCGTTCAATCGCAAACTGTAGAGAAAATACTTCTCTTCCGAATATTTCAATAAGCCAACCTTCCAAAAAAACATTAGAGTTATGCCCCTCACACCCTTCTGGAAGCCCCACTACCCTTACATTGTCCCTTCTTAAACGGTTTTCCATATCCTCCATTTTTTCAGTAATTCTGCCCAGTTGATCCTTCATGATTTTAACATCATGCTGTATTGGAAATACATCATCTTCCATTTGGCTCACCCTTCCCTCCAGAGCTGTTATCCTCTCTACTGCCTTTTGCAACTCTTGCTTTATTAATAATAGTTCTTCTTTAACCTCTTTAATTTGGCAGCTTAAACCCTCCAATGATGTTTTACACATATTAACCGCTTGTAGTACTTCCCGCAAGGTGGGTTCTGCGTCTATAGTAGGAGCATTAGTAGGAGCATTAGTTGATAATGGTGTATGAACATTTTCCCCCATCCCTGTGCTTTTAATGTTGTTCACATTCTTAGGCCCCACTCCTACTGCGGTTGATGAAGCCTGTCCCTGACTTTTCCTATCCCCAGATGCTTTAACTTGCATTGCTTGCCCAGTTTTTGTGGGGGTCTGCTCAGGGGTATGCTCAAATTTCTCCAGCTTTGCTGCTGCTGCCGCCGCCTGATTTCCCTTTTCCTTTGCAGATCGCAATGACTGCGTCCCCAGATTCTCCATGTTACCTGGTTCCTCCCCTCTTTTCCTTGACATCACTAACTTTAAGTGTCTAAGTCACACAAAGGAAAATAGAGGGGTGCACAGCAAACAGCAGGACCCAGAGTGGTCACAAATGGCAAATGTCACTAGAAGCAGAAGCAATATAAGTGGCAATGTGGCGTTTAAACAGGCAATATTTATGCTGTACACTATTACTTGATCCTGAAACTTTGAAAATTGTACCACAGTTACCCGTGCACTCCTCAGTCCCTTTATCTTGTGATGCAGGGTCGCTTGCACACCGTCTCTTAGCAACAGCAACAGCGAACAGCAAGCTGTCAGGGCCTATGCCCTATTTCAAAGTCCTGCTCACCTGCCCTCTCCAAACCTCGGATTTCAGCAGCACATCATCTGGATTCCAGCCAACCTCCGGGGGAGTTCTTCAGGTGCCACCTAGCAGGGACCCCCCGCTCTGAAGCCGCCAATCTTTCACCCTCACTGCTTCCGAATACTTTCGGTTCCCGGGACTCCAGTTGCACAGTGGCGGCAGCAGCTCCAGCGGCACAGCCACAGTGCGGGATGGCTTTCAGAGTATGGGCGCCGGTTCCTCCTCCGCCGGACCACTCCACCACACTCGCCCTCTACCGCACAGAACACCGGGGACAATCTTACAAGGCGCAGAGCTATCTAATATTGCCGGCCGGGTACTTCAGCAATAGCAATACGCTGAGAGGAAACTCTCATCACACCGCTCGTTCACGCTCCACACTCAACCAACCTGGAATCCGTACTTAAGCAGCTAGTTCATGCTGGTACACCTTAAAAAATATGGATAACTCCAGGGCCGGACTGATATCATTTTTCTTGGCTTGGACTGCGAGGTATCTTTAGATCTTGGTCACGATTCATGCTTTTGACAGAATTTTACTGGCAAGAGGATATTCTTAATCACTTGATTGAAAGAAGTTTTGTGTTTTTCTGTTTTTCCTGGAGATTGCTTATGTTGTATCTGAGGGTCCTACACCTCCATGATGTTGGGAGAGACTTTGTCAGCTTTGAAGCTTTGACAGATATTCTAAATTGTGGCTCTCCATTGGGGGGTTGTCTTGTTGCCCTATTTGAAATTCTGTTTGACTAGTACACTCTTGCCATGTCTTTCTGATCTTTCAGTGAAATTTTTAATTCTTACCTTGGCACAGGATTGCCTGTGCTGATATTACACTCTGGTATGGGACATCTTTGTAGCTGAATGGAACCCAGGTCCTATTGCTTCAAATTGTCCCTTACTTGGGTGGAGGGGATCCTAGTAGACAAAGTCTCCCTGCTCAAAGGTGAGCCGGCATGGCTTTATAGTCTGTAGAATGGGGTGCAAGCCCAGTCACAGCTGCAGTAATGCAAATGAACAAGAAACTCTGATGGCTTCACTCCAAACGAAAGATCCAAAAAATGTCTCAAAATCCATAAGAGCAACACAGTACACAGACAGGGGAGGGAAGAGGTTAAAGTGTTTCACACAGCAAACGTGCGTTCTCAAATCCGTTTGTGGTGTGAATAAAAGCGTTTTTTGAAACTTTCCTTGGGAGTGCAGTCATCTGCATTTCTTGTTCATTTGGGTGGAGGGGATGTTGGGCAGTTATTTCACTGAGAAAGAAGTCTTCTGCTTCTGTGGTGTATTTTCTTTTTGAAAAACATTTCTTTTTTTTAACTAGTTAAATGTTTGCACATAGTATATTATGAAGCCATCAATAAATTAATTATAAAATCTGCCGACAAGGGAGGTAGCACCGTAGTGCAGGATAAGGATGATTACCTAAAGGAGGCGTATTGCCTCCTTTCAGATAAGAATACCTATACCACTCTTAAAGATCATTTCCCCGAATACCAACTAGGTTTAAAATCTCTAGTCAACAAGGCATTTGAGGATGGGGTTGCAGACAAAAGAAAAACAGTTTTTATTACCAAATATCAACAGTACTCACAGATCAACAGATACTTTTATCATCTCCCTAAAGTCCATAAATCCCTAATACATCCACCAGGAAGACCCATCGTAGCCAGCACTAACAGTTTCATTAGTGGGCTTTCACACTACATAGACTTCTTTCTCCAGCCCATTGTCGCCAATCTCGCTGCATACATCAGAGATTCGAGTCATGTACTAGACACTTTAAAATCGTATATGTGGGAAGAAAATTACTTATGGACCTCATTATGTATGCTTGTTATATACATCTATTCCACATACAGTAGGCATCAGAGCCTTGCATTGCTTTCTGTATAAAGACCTCACCATCAATTCAAGACAGGCCCAATTCATTATAGAAGAGACAGAATTTTGTTTACAACACAATTACTTTACGTTTCTAGACCAATTTTTTCTTCAGCTCCAAGGCACTGCCATGGGGGAAAATTTCGCTCCATGCTATGCAAACATCACCATGGGGTACTGAAAGAGTTTGCCATCTGGAACCACAATCCCTATGCCCGACACATTGTGTATTACGATCATTATTTCGATGACATCCTCATCATATGGAATGGCACAGCGGAACAATTCTCTTCCTTTGTATCCCACTGCAACGCAAAAGAACTTGGACTCAAATTTACCCATGTGATAGACCCAGACACACTCATCTTTTTAGAGCTACAGTTATCACATGAACAAGGTAACATAATTTCTCAGACTCATTGTAAACCTACTAGCGGTAAACTCCTATCTGCATTTCACAAGTTGCTATCATCCCTCATGGCGTAAAAACATCCCAGGAGGCCAATTCCAAAGGCTACGTCGGAATTGTACCAAAGTTGAGGACTACAAGAGACATGGTCAGACACTTGTAAACAAATTGTTAGAAAAAGGTTTCCCGATGAAGCCTTTCAGAAACACTCTCCACCCCCCCCCCCTCCAGAAAAAACTGTAATAATAGTAAAACCAATATAATCAGATTTACATAGTTACATAGTTGGGTTGAAAAAAGACACAAGTCTTGTGTCTTTGTGGCCACTCATTAAAATTAGAAGAAAAGAGGTTTACCCTTAAACTACGTAGAGGGTTCTTTACTGTAAGAGCGGCAAGGATGTGGAATTCTCTTTCACAGGCGGTGGTCTCAGCGGGGGGGCATCAATAGTTTCAAGATACTGTTAGATAAGCACCTGAGCGACCGCAACATACAGGGATATACAATGTAATACTGACATATAATCACACACATAGGTTGGACTTGTGTCTTTTTTTCGACCTCACCTACTATGTAACTATATGTAACTATGTAAGTCCATCAAGTTCAACCAAAAAAAAAAATACAATCCCATATACACAAACCTACACCCACAGTTGATCCAGAGGAAGGCAAAAAACCCAAGCAAAGCATGCTACAATTTGCTACAGCAGGGGAAAAAATTCCTTCCTGATCCCCCGAGAAGCAATCAGATTTTCCCTGGATCAACTTTACCTCTATATGTTAGTACCCAGTTATATTGTGTACATTTAGGAAAGAATCCAGGCCTTTTTTTAAAGCAATCAACTGAGCTTGCCAGAACCGCCTCTGGAGGGAGTCTATTCCACATTTCACAGCTCTTGCTGTGAAGAAACCTTTCCGTATTTGGAGATTAAATCTTTTTTCATCTAGACGTAAAGAGTGTCCCCTAGTCCTCTGTGATGACCTTAAAGTGAATATCTCAACACCCAGTTCATGATATGGACCACTTATGTATTTGTACATGTTGATCATATCCCCCCTTAATCTACTCTTCTCAAGAAGGAATAGATTCAGTTCCTCTAATCTTTCCTCATAGCTGAGCTCCTCCATGCCTCTTATTAGTTTGGTTGCCCTTTTCTGCACTTTCTCCAGTTCCCCGATATCCTTTTTGAGAACTGGTGCCCAAAACTGAACTGCATATTCCAGATGAGGTCTTACTAATGATTAGTACAGGGGTTCAATGATATCTCTCTCTCTGGAGTCCATACCTCTCTTAAAGCGGAGTTCCACCCAAAAATGGAACTTCCGCTTTAAGAGAAGGTGACCCCCTGACATGCCACATTTGGCATGTCATTTTTTTGGGGGGGGGGGCAGATACCCTCTTTTCAGAGTGTTCCAGCTCCCACTTCCTTCTGGCGTACCCTCGGCGCCAGAAAGAAGATCACCTCTCCCCCCTCCATCTAGGCAATCATTTGGGACACGTCACAGGTCCCAGATGATTGCACGGCCAGTCACAGCTCGCGCATGTGCAGTGGGTGCCCAGCTGTGAAGCCACAGTCAGGCACCCACAGTTGCGCCGACGAGCGGAGGGAGAGACGAGCGGGGCTTCGATCCCCCGCATCGCTGGACCCTGGGACAGGTAAGTATCTGATTCTTAAAAGTCAGCAGCTGCAGTATTTGTAGCTGCTGACTTTTATTTATTTATTTTTTTAAGCGAAACTCTGCTTTAATATAAGAAAGGACTTTGCTCGCTTTGGAAACTGCAGCTTGGCATTGCATGTTATTGTTGAGCTTATGATCTACCAAAACCCCCAGATCCTTCTCCACCATTGATTTCCCCAGTTGCACTCCCCCCTAGTATGTATGATGCATGCATATTCTTAACCCCCAAGTGCATTACTTTACATTTTATTCTCAATATTAAACCTCATTTGCCACTTAGTTGCCCAATTAGACAGTGCATTGAGGTCAGCTTGTAAATTGGAGACATCCTGTAAGGACGTTATTCCACTGCATAGTTAGTGTCATCTGCAAAGACAGTAATGTTACTTTTAATCCCAGACCCTATATCATTTGTAAAGATATTAAAAAGTAGGGGTCCCAGTACTAAACCTTGGAGTACACCACTGATTACCTTACGCCAGGGGTCTCAAACTGAAATTGCCTGAGGGCCACATGACAAGTTTTCATATCCCATGGGGGACGCATGCAAACTTTTAAAACTTCAAAAGCAATAAACGATACCAGCAATAATATACTATACTATACCCAGCACTGGTGTCAGCAAACACATTATTAACCCCCAGCACTGGTGTCAGCAAACGCATTATTAACCCCCAGCACTGGTGTCAGCAAACACATTATTAACCCCCAGCATTACCCCCCCCCACACTGCACAAATAGCCCCACACTGCACAAATAGCCCCAGACTCCATAATTACCCCCACACTGCACAATTACCCCCCCCCCCACACTGCACAATCACCCTCCACACTGCATAAAATACCCCCCACACTGCACAAATTTCTACCCCAGTCACCCCACTAAGGACTTTGCCTCAGTGTGATGGCTCACTCACCTCTCCTGGCAGTCAAGATCATCTGCCTCCCGAGTCCTCTCCTCCTGGCTTCCATACAGGCCTAGTGACAGGGGACCCAGAGAACACAATCTCCTGCCCTGAGGTGGCAGCAGCACCCTGGTTTTGGGCTCTGGTCAATCGTCAATGCCTAGGTGGGGCAGATCGATGAGCGGATCCTTCCTCAGCTCCTTCCTCTGCTCTGTTCTCTCTCTGGGCTGCAGCAGCGGAGAGGACAGAGGAGATGGAGAGGTAAAGCTCTTTGGCGCCTCCCCCTCTGCGGTGCCTGGGTGCAGTTCAAAAAGACGTCCTGGATAGAGGTCGACCGATATGGGTTTTTCTCTGGCTGATACCGATATTTAGAAATCGGGGCGCCCGATATATGATGCCGATTTTTGTGGCCGATATTTTAGGCCAATTAAAGAAAAAACCTCACCCACTCCACTCCTCCCTGATTGCTCCTGTCACTCTACCACACACTTGATGTCCTCAGTACAGATGGCACTGGTTGGCTGTGGCATGTGGCACTGGTTGGCTTAGGCAGGTGGCACTGGCAGGTGGCACTGTCTGTCACTGGCAGGTGGCACTGATTGGCACTGACAGATGGCACTGGCAGGTGGCACTGATTGGCAATGGCACTGGCAGGTGGCACTTATTGGCAGTGGCACTGGTTGGCACTGGAAGGTGGCACTGGTTTGGAACTGGCAGGTGGTACTGGTTTGGAACTGGCAGGTGGCACTATTGGCACTGGCAGGTGGCACTGATTGGCGTGGCACTGATTGGCGTGGCACTGGCAGGTAGCGGCAGGTGGCTATGGCAGGCACTGGGTGGCACTGATTGGCGTGGCACTGGCAGGTGGCGGAAGGTGGCACTGGTTGGCACTGGCAGGTGGCATTGATTGGCAGGGGCACTGGTTGGTGGTGGCACTGGCAGGCACTGTTTGGTGGTGGCACTGATTGTCACTGGCAGGTGGTACTGGTTGGAGGTGGCACTGGCAGACTGGTTGGCACTGCCAGGTGGCACTGACAGATGGCACTGACAGATGACACTGATTGGCACTGGCAGGTGGCACTGGCAGGTTTCACACTGAGCGGAGTGTAGCCGTGTGTAAAACTGACAAGGAGCTGTCCACACTCAGCGCTTGATGCTTGTGTGAAGCTGACACGTAGCACAGAGGAGAGAGGCAGAGGGATCTGTCAGAATTGAGGTTGATGTTGGGGTGGGCGGGACCAGCAGCTATCAAACACCAGCCAATGATTGGGCTGCTTAAGAAAAGGGGCGTGCCACATACACATAGCGGTCCGCCCAGATCCCATTGGCTGGTGTTTGATATTGGCCGGGTCCCGCCCACCCCCGACATCAACCTCAAATCTGACAGATCCCTCTGTCTCTCTCCTCCTGTTACATGTCAGTTTCACACAAGCATCAAGCGCTGAGTGTAGAGAAGGGAGGAAGAACGGCGGCCAGTGCTATATATCGGCCTAATGGCCAAATATCGGTCGACCTCTAGTCCTGGATCGGCCCTGTCTGCGGGCCGATCCAGAGTACGAGTCATTAACCACTACTCTCTGAATTCTGTCTTTTAGCCAGTTTTCTATCCATTTACAAATTGATCTTTCCAAGCCTGTAGACTTTACCTTACACATGACCTGTGTGTGGGGAACTGTTAGTCAGGTTGAAAAAAGACGCAAGTCCATCCAGTTCAACCATAAAAAAAATATATATATATATATATATATATATATATATATATATATATATATATATATATCGTACAATCCAATAGACCCAATTCTATACCCACAGTTGATCCAGAGGAAGGCAAAAAACCCCAGCAGAGCATGCTCCAATTTGCTACATCAGGGGAAAAAATTCTTTCCTGATCCCCCAAGAGGCAATCGGATTTTCCCTGGATCAACTTTACCTATAAATGCTATTACCCAGTTATATTATGTACATTTAGGAAAGAATCCAGGCCTTTCTTAAAGCAATCTACTGAGCTGGCCAGAACCACCTCTGGAGGGAGTCTATTCCACATTTTCACAGCTCTTACTGTGAAGAAACCTTTCCATGTTTGGAGATGAAATCTCTTTTCCTCCAGTCGTAAAGAGTGCCCCCTTGTCCTCTGTTTTGACCGTAAAGTGAATAACTCAACACCGAGGTCACTATATGGACCCCTTATATATTTGAACATGTTGATCATATCCCCCCTTATTCTCCTTCTCAATAGTAAATAAATTCAGTTCCTCTAATCTTTCCTCACAGCTGAGCTCCCCCATGCCTCTTATCAGTTTGGTTGCCCTTCTTTGCACTTTCTCCAGTTCCCCGAAATCCTTTTTAAGAACTGGTGCCCAAAACTGAACTGCATATTCCAGATGAGGTCTTACTAATGATTTGAACGGGGCAAAATGATATCTCTCTCTCTAGAGTCCATACCTCTCTTAATACAAGAAAGGATTTTGCTCGCTTTGGAAACCGCAGCTTGGCATTGCATGCTATTATTGAGCTTATGATCTACCAAAACCCCCAGATCCTTCTCCACTATGGATTCCCCCAGTTGTACTCCCCCTAGTATGTATGATGCATGCATATTCTTAGCCCCCAAGTCCGGGTATACCGTCTACAGCCACCCCTCTGTCCAAGGTTTTACTTGCCTCCTCATAAAAAGAAATCAGGTTTGTTTGACAACTTCTGTCCTTCATGAATCCATGCTGTCTGTTGCTTAAAATATTTTTTTCCAACAAGAACTCGTCTATGTGGTCTTTTATTAAACTCTCCAGTATCTTCCCAACTATAGAAGTTAAACGAACAGGTCTGTAGTTACTTGGTAAATACTTTAATCCCTTTTGAAATATGGGCACCACATTGGCCCTGCGCCAATCAAGTGGTACCACTCCAGTTAACGAGTCCCTAAAAGTTTGAAACAATGACCTTGAAACTACAGAACTCAATTTTTTTAGGATCCGTGGGTGGATGCCATCTCTTCCAGGTGGTTTATCCACCTTTATTCTGTCTAAATATTTCTGGACCATATCCCTTTTGAGCCATTGTGGATCATTTGGGGCTGTGCCAATTCCACCCCCATTATGGACATGTGCTCCCCCATGCTTCTTTGTATACACAGAGCTGAAGAACGTATTTAATGCATTTACCTTCTCTTTGTCCCCAGTCACCCACTCTAGATTATTTTGTAAAGGGCCTACATTCTCAGACCTGACCCTTTTACTATTAATATATTTGAAGAGTTTTTGGGAGTTTATTCCACTATCTTTTGCAATCTGTTGTTCATTTTGAATTTTTGCGTCCTTGATTTCCTTTTCACATATTCTGTTATATTTGTCACAGGGTGAAACGATCAACATAAGAAAATAACACACATAATTTGAAAACTTTGGAGTCTCCTAAAACTGGATCCACAGTTAATGAACCTAATACCAGAGACCCCACAAGTCACCTTTAGAAAAGCCAAAACTCTCAAAAATTCTTGACGTACCATACGCACTCTGCGAAAGCAGGTGGGTAAGCATAGGGGGTTCATTAAGGGTGGATACAACAAACATAGCATCCCCGACATTTTTTGCTGCATCACAATATGGACATTAAATGTCTCGAAGTGATGGCAATTGAGTATATCTCATAAAACTTTAATAACCAATGAGAAGTTTGCCCTACTTTGTAAGAGGGAAGCTTTTAGGGTTTTTAAACGAAACTAAACTAAACACCTTGTCCCCACATGGGTTAAATGAAGAATTGGAGACCAATAGCCTAATATGAGATATAATTCCCTTTTACCAATCTCTTGCCTTTCCCTTTCCTAAATATCTGCTTAGTTTTAATTTCAATTTGGGTTGGTTAGTTAATATGGTTTTTAAATATATTCATAAACAATTTTTTTTTTAATGATCAGTAACATCAATTACACCACATATAATTATGAATACCTTTCCAGTTCAGGCTACTGTATTTTTTTGGTTTTTAATAATAATTATTTTTTAATCAATTTAATTCATTTCTTTAATGAAATTTCAACTTAATTACGGTAATTATTTTATTTATCCTTTCAGTTCCTTTCTCTTAATTTAATTGAATTTATTAGCAATTTTGATTGGTAATTTTGTAATAAATTTTATGATGAATTTAAAACCAATAACAACAATAATAATAATAATAATATACACCATTTGATTTATATCGGTTTGGCTATGGTTGATTTACAGCTGAATTTTAATTAATTGCATGAACATCATTTTCAAATGGATTCTGAGCATTAAATCCTCCTCCTTTACATGTATGTATATATGTAGATACCTCTATATGCATATATGTGCAACAATCACTACCAATAAGATATTATATGTCATCAATTCATGGTTATTAGTTTTTCATCAAATTAATTAATTTATAGTCCAACTATATATATAATATATATATTTTATATCCATTTTTTATCAATATTCCGTTTGATGATCGCGCCATCTCCTATGTCTGTTTTTCTCTTTTCCTTTTTCTTTTTCTTTTCTTTTTTTCTGCATCAATTATGTTTTTAATTATTTAATACAAGTGCGCTGACATCCTAACATGTTCTCCTGGAGCAAAGGGTCACAGGTGTGTTCACAGCCTAGCACGCGTCCCAATTCTTGTCTTCTGGTTTTTGGGTATTTTACACGCCATTGGTTTGTCCCGTCACATAACTTGACAAAGCATTGGATGCAAAACATGTTGTCACGGTGAGGGACCACGTTCACGACTGCCTCCCTGGGCCTCCTCCCACTTCTCCCATTGGTTTCTGCCGGGTTCCTATGGCGCAGGCGAGTGACGTCATCGCTGGACGCCACAAACGTACGGAGCCACAGCCGGAACATCTGTGGAGCCGCTCACCGGGTATACACCACCCTCGGAACGGATCAGAGGTTCCCCTGGTTACTGTCCGCTTTGCCACCTGGGTCTAATATCATCCATGCCCACAACGCTGCTGGCACCCACAGTGACACACTGAGGTCCTTTCCATCCAGGGACAGTCATGGCCTAATGGAAGATTACGATCTGTGGATAGAATACTGGCTTTTGAGACTGTTTCTATGTAAGTTTGCTAATTCATTGCAATAAATCCTTTTTAACAATCAACCTAGAGAGGCTGTTTATATCACCAAGACTGAACTCTAATTTATCCCACTGGCATAGAGTTTAATACTAGAGTCTAAGCACTTTATGGAACATATTACTTCACCTTTTACCCCTTTCTCCCCACCAGGAGTTACTCCTAGCTGATAAGACTTCTAGGATGGTGACTAACCCTTTAATGCAAGTTTTCTTAGCAGGCGCCTAAACTTTTTCTGTTGCTTAAATATTATATTAGTGTCTGACCACTGTAAGTGTAAATTTTATACTTAAATGATGTATTTTCTGTGTTTTCTTAGAAGTCCTCCAAACTGTGGATTATGTGTCTCCCACAGAGAGAATTGTTTTTCAGACTTGCGAAAGAGAGAAAGGTTGCGTTGTTTTTCAAATGGTAAGTCCTTTTTTATGTGTGCATATTTCATGAACTACTGTTTGCTTTTTTTTTAATAATTGTATGTTTATTGAAGTTTTCAACAAAACAGAAGAAAAACAAGCACATTACAGAGAAATATCACTGTTCGTTTATATTGAGAGGAAAAAACATCTCTTAGTGAACAACGTCATAATCAGAAAAAGAAAAAAAAAAAGAAACCGGGGAGGGAGAGTACACCATGGGTCCTGTCACAGCATATATATCATAATAGTGGATAGAAAAATAATAATATTCAGGTTAATCATTTGAATATAAAAAATAAAGTGAGCTAATTATATGAAAATACACACATAGATGTGAATACATGTGGGTGGTAGTAAAAACCACAATCTACTGAGAGCAAGTAAATGACTCCATGAGTGGTAGAAATATATAAGTGCAAAACATAAAAACTCAAATAAAAAGAAGAAACAAAAAATGTGTACATGTGAAGTACAATGATATTAATTGCGTGAAAATCTGAAAATCAAACAAACTCAGTCCATGGGTTCAAACATAAAAAGTTCATCAGTGAAAAAAAGCTTCCATCCACTATACAGCTCAGCAGCAACTAATCCCCCTATGGGTGGATTGACAAAGGAGAGAGATGTGCAGGATGGTGCAAATCCACTGGCGGTGACTCCAATAAGTGAGAAAGTGATAAAGGTGGACTCTTACCCTCCGTGTTGGACCCCCTCCTTGGCAGGGTCTATCAGGCATGCAGATTTTTGCCCTCTGCAGGGACCGTGTAATGACCTTTGACCTTTTTTGCTCTGCAGCGCAGTTTTTCTTTTTATTTTTTAATCATTCGAATATGAAAGGGCTAGTCGCCTCGGAAATAATTGACAGCAGTTTAGGATAATGATTCAAGATTGAAAGAGGAGTTATCCCAAGCATCCCATATCTTTGAGAATTGAGGCATTGAATCATGTATTACCGCTGTCATATGTTCCATTCTACGTATCTGTGTTATAGCCAAGATCAATTGAGCTTGTGTGGGAGTGTTGGGAGATAGCCAGTGAGTAGGTATTACTCTTTTGACAGCTAAGAGAATATATGACAGCAGCTTATTGGCATGTTTAGGTATTCCAGGGACTGGAAGGCCTAGCAAGTAATGAACCGGGTCTTTTGGAAGGTCCATCTCCAACACCGATTGAAGCACTGATTGGACCGAGGACCAAAATGGCAGGATTAACGGGCATTCCCAAAAAATATGGTAGTGTGTTCCCATATCTCGTGAACATCTCCAGCATTTCTGAGATATAGAGGGGTCATATTTATGGATAACCTCTGGGGTCCTATACCAGAACATAAGGACTTCGTAGGCTGTCTCTCTCTGCTCCACGCATCTGTAAATTTTAGATATAGAGGTCTAGATCTTCTGCCATTGAGGGAGGGATATAGGAGTAGGAAGTAACTTGGCCCATTTTCGCATGTAAACATGAGAATCCACCATAAGCGTTTTGGAATCATGGAGGATCTTATATATACAAGAAATGAGACCAGGTTGGTATGGACCTTGGGCACATAAAGCTTCAAAAGCATTGGGTTTTTCTAAGGTCAGAGCAGGTGATATAGAATGGAAGTAGTGCTTAAATTGAAAATAAGAGAATAAGAGCTTTTTGGGTATATCAAATTTGATTTGGAGTTCTTGGAAAGAAAGTAATTTGCGAGTTACAGGATGTACTAGGTGACAAAGCTGAAAGATGCCTGCTTGGGACCATGGATACATATTATTGTAGGAAAGACTATCCGGAATTTCCGGGTTGAAAATAACATTCAAGAGAGGTGGGCATGGAGAAGAGAGAGAGAACCCTTTTGTTACGTTTTTTCCAGATGGATAGAGTAAACAACATTGGTCCTAAACAAATATGTCTGAGCTGAGATAAAGAAGTAGTTAAATCAGCCCATAGCATTGAACAAGGGTGTACAGGGCTAGTAACACTCAGTTCCAATTCCGACCATCTGCTTGTCGCAAAGCGCGATGACCAAGAGATGATCGCTGTGAGATGAGTGGCATAATAGTATTTGCTAATATCAGGTGCTCCCAACCCCCCCTGAGAACGAGGAGCAAATACCACTGTGCCAGCAATCCTGTGTGCTTTATTGTCCCAAATAAATTTAGTGAAGGCCCGTTGAATATTTCGAAGTTGTAACATAGGGAGTGCAATTGGCAGTGTTTCGAAAAGATACAATAACTTCGGGAGTATAGACATCTTAAGGACATTTATCCTACCTAGAAGAGACAGAGGACATTCCATCCATTGATGGAGTAAACCATGTGCTTCCGAGATTAGGGAGGGAAAGTTAGCTTGATATAGCTTGGAATAAGATGCTGTCAAATGTATACCTAAATATTTAAGGGAAGTAGAGCACCAATGGTAAGGTAAGTTATTTTGTAACGTGTTAAGGAGCGTAGGGGGAATATGTATAGGAAGAGCTTCTGTCTTGGCTTTATTGACTTTATAACCAGAAAGTTTACTGAATGTATCTTATAAAGCATGGAGGTTGGGAAGAGAAATATGCAGTTTCGTTAAAGTAAGCAAGATATCGTCTGCGAAAAGAGACAGTTTGTATTCTCTCTGTCGCAGACAGACCCCGCTTATATCTGGGTGTATTCGGACGGCTTCTGCTAGGGGTTCAAGACATAATATGAACAATAAGGGGGATAGGGGGCATCCTTGCCTAGTGCCATTACTATGCGAAAAGGATGGGGACATAAAAGACGCTAATTGAACTTGGGATGTGGGTTGGGAGTATAAGGTCTGAAGAGCTGAAATAAAGGAGCCTGTGAACCCAAAGCGCGTAAGTATGGCAAACATATATGGCCAGCTGAGCCGATCAAACGCTTTCTGAGCATCTAAGCTCAAAATAAGAACAGAGCGGGAAGTTTTATCAAGTAAGTCAATTAGATCAATGGTGCGTCTAGTGTTGTCGCCTGCACGTCTGCCTGTGACAAAGCCTACCTGATCGTTGTGGATAAGGCTAGGTATTATAGGAGAAAGCCTATTAGCTAAAATTTTTGTGAAAATTTTATAATCCAAATTAAGTAAGGCTATGGGCCTGTAGTTATCTGGTAACGATGGGGGTTTGCCAGGTTTCGGGAGGACTGTAATATGGGCATGCAAAAATTGAGAATGAGGGACAGCGCCTCTTTGCAGAGAAGTAAAAAGATCTATTAAATATGGGCTTAAAATTGGGAGAAAGGTTTTGTAATAGATATAGGGTAAACCGTCTGGTCCCGGGGATTTATGTAAAGGCAGCTCCTTGACGACTGCAGCTAGCTCTTCTGACGTTATAGCAGCGTTAAGGTTATCTACTTGAGATGACGACAGTTTGGGCAATTTCAAAGTGTTACAGAAGGAATTAAATTCCTCTTGGGAGAATAGGTGTTTGGGGTCTGTGTTTAAGCAATTATATAGCTTATCGTAGAATATCCCAAAGACTTTAGACATGGTTTGTGGACAGTGGGTTGGGTTTCCGTCAGCTTGGATAAGAAATTCGGGGTAAGAGTGAAACGGACGCGGTTTAAGCTTATTTACTAGCATCCTATGAGGTTTGTTAGCGAATTCATAGAATTTCTGTTTAGCCCAAAGTAAGGATTTGAAGAATTTATTCTGGGATAATTGAGTTTCAATGATAGGGTTTCGAAGGAGAGAGTCATTCAGTCTCCAGTGGCAGGTTCTAGGTGTAGATGAGGAGAGTGTGAGATCTAGCTGGACAGAAGCATGATCTGA
Source organism: Aquarana catesbeiana (assembly GCF_042186555.1). Taxonomy (NCBI): domain Eukaryota; kingdom Metazoa; phylum Chordata; class Amphibia; order Anura; family Ranidae; genus Aquarana; species Aquarana catesbeiana. Next base: position 187,230,678 of record NC_133334.1, on the reverse strand, counting down.
CCATGTTATAGGGTTTAGTTCTGAGGCTACAGAGGATGTCAGTAAAGGGGCTGTGACAAACAAATAATCCAATCTGGAATACATCTTATGTGGAGGGGAGAAAAAGGAAAATTGTTTGTGGGTGGGATGTTTGATTCTCCAGATATCCAGTAGGTTATGTGATCTGATGAGTTTGCGGAAAGAGGTAGATTGACGTTCTACTTTATCCGAAGGGGTGGAGGAGAATAGTGTGCGTCTGTCTCTTCTAGGGGACAGGGTCATATTGAAATCTCCCCCAACAATCAAAAGGCTGAGCATATTTGCCTAGTTTCCCAAATACATCCGTGAGAAATTGTAGTTGACCTGAATTGGGGACATAAACATTGATCAAGGTTAAAGAGCGTGAGAGATAATCGCAGTCCAGGAAAATATACCTGCCCTGAGGGTCCATAAATGAGGATTTTACTCTTAAAGGGCAAGATTTTCTAATCAATATAGCCACCCCTGCTTTGCCAGAGGGGTCAGAAGCCATAAATGAAATAGGAAAATGTTTTGCAGCAAATTTAAAGGATCCCCCTAAGCGGAAATGCGTCTCCTGGACTAAGATTATGTCCGCCTTTGAAAATTTGAACTCTTTCAAGGCTAACCAGCGCTTATGAATCGAGTTCAAGCCTTTCACATTATAAGCAAGGACTCGTAAATCCATCACTGTGAAGCATGGTTAAGCTATGGTGACCATAAAAGAAAAGCATCATCCAAAAGACATAGATATACAAAATGAGCAAAAAAATGTCCATGGTGTATTTTAAGGAGGGAGGATCTGACATAGAACTTAACAGTAGTGAGGATTGACAATGGTAAAAGACGTAAGTAAAAGAAATAAGAGATGAAAAATAGGTCAAAAAAAGACCTACAAAAAAATTGAAGTATAGCCTGGGGGGTAAAAAACACCCAGGATTCCACAGCCGTGGCTGTGGATCAAAAGGAGGCACACGAGGAGCTCCAACTTCTCTGGAGTGATCCCCACCGTCTTCTGACATAGTATAAAAAAAAAGAACAAACTCTGTAGAAAAATTGAACTATAGTTCACAGAAAAGGCATCCCATGTATATGGGTATAAACTCCCCAATTTAGGGGAAACTCAGTGAAGTTAGGGCCGAAGCCAAATTGAACAAACTGCAGAAAGGATATCTTTCAAGGTGGAAGTCTAGAGAAAGGGTGGCGTTGAGGTGTGGAGTAGGTCTTCTGTGACTTCTGGCGAGCGGGGGTCCAAATCCGGCCTGGGATGTATGCGGGTTTAGGTGTTGTCGAGAGTGGTATGGGGTCTTCATCCAGTAGCGGTGGAAGACCAAGATTACGTATGAACGCCTCACTCTCCTGAAGATCCCTCAGAGAATATTGGACACCATCCTTCAAGGCAGACAGGCGGAAGGGGGATCCCCAGCGGTATGGAAGATGGTGGTTTTGCAAGTGCGTGGTCACTGGATGAAGGCTGCGGCGTTTAGCAAGGGTTATAGGAGACAAGTCGCAAAAAATTTGTATTTTAGCCCCTTTGAATTCCAGCCGAGATCTATTGCGGGTGGCCATGGTCAAAGCTTCCCTGCTATCGTAATAATGAAAGTGCACAATAATGTCCCTGGGGTTTGCTCCTGCTGGAGGTTTAGGAGCTAATGACCTATGTGCTCTATCTAGTCTCCAATCAATGTCTGGTATCAGAGGGGCCAAGGTGTTAAAGAGGCTTAATAGACATGGTCGGATCTCTCCGTCTCCTATGGCTTCAGGAACACCTCTAATACGCAGATTTTGGCAGCGTTCCCTATTCTCCAAATCCTCTTGTTGGGACTGGAGCTGGGAAATTGATTGTTTTAGACCAGCATTGTCTTCTTCCAAGACATGTACGTACTGTGTCAAGTCGTCAAATTTAGTTTCTAGAACATCAGTGGGCTCACCAATATGAGCAATCTCCCCCCTGAGTTCGTGCGCCAGCTTCCCCATCTCCCTGGAGACATTACTGGTCAAATCCTGTAAAAGGGCTTGTAACTTGTTGTCTAGTATGTCTACTGTAACGAGAGCTGGCGTTTCTGTGGATGGGGTAGGTATAGAGATCTGAGAAGTGTCCCTTACCTCGCCACGAGTATCTGCGAGTGCTGATGTGGTGCCGGGCATATTCTGCGCTGGAGATTCAGGCCTACTCCGGAAACGGTCTAGTGTCTGTGAAGGCCGCAGTTCAGATGCGTGAGAGTGAGCAGATTTATTCGGCCCCTATTTCACCATGAGATGGCCAGATAATTTAGTGTTCAATTGCGAATTCTTCTGTGATTGATGCAGTGGTCATCTACCGTGTAGAAGCGATGGAAGGCGGCAGGGATCAGGGCGGAAGGGTTACATAACCTCTGTCATCAGGCACCCCTCATGTGCCTCTCTCAACAATCGTGTCGTAAAGATCCCTGGGGGGGGGGGCCGTGGGGGCTCGTAAGGTATGTAGCTGTACACGGCCTAACAAGAGGGACCAGATAGTAGAAAAGTAGTTTAAGGGACTTTGAAATTCTTGGGATATGTAAATCAGGCCATGGAAGGAAATGTGGAGGTCGCAGTCATAACCCACACGTCTGGACCAGGGGCAGGACAGAGATCAGTTTATGCTGATGGCTTAATAGGTGGTAAACAGACTGATCTTCTTATTGTGATGTATGTGGGGGGAGCAAAGCGACTTAGATACTGGGAACAGGGTCCAGCCAGGAATCTGGGTGTCTGAGCTGTCTGTGCAGGTTCAAGGCTTGCTTCAGAACTCAGTTGTAGCAAGGATGGAGGGACAGGGATGTAGGTACAAGAAAAGTAACACAATATCCCTAAAGCGCACAGTACCTGGATGTGGAGGATGTACCTATATAGTAGGCCGCAAGGTGGTGGAGAGCTGTGGGTGCCTGGATTTCACCTTTTATTTATCTTCTGGCGACCTCTCTGGAGTTATCTTCAGTCCAGCTACTTCCCTGTGACATCCGCTGAGGATATAGATGAGTTGGTTGTCCCCTATTCCGCCGATCACGGTACTTGAGCCCGGGGATGCTGGAGGCTGTATAGGCCGCAAGATGGCGGCGGGCCGCCGGTGTTCGGAGGTTGCCGCCGCGGACCCTCCTGCGATCTCCCCGGTCTCCTTGTAGCTCAACCTCCTCCCGGGGACAATCCCCACAGACATGGATGGGTCTGTCTTCAGCTGCTTTGCCGATCGCGGCACTCAAGCCCGAGGCCAGAGGAGATCTCACAGGCCGCAAGATGGCGGTGGGTCTCTGTGATGTGGAGCCGGCCGCCACCTAACAGGAGCTAAAACGGCCGCCCGAACTCCACAAATTCCCCAAGACGTGGTGTAGGGGATATCCAGTAGCTGCTGTGGAAGGTTTGGAAACTCTCCCAGTAGGTTTTTAAAGCGAGATGGCAGTCACTACTGTTTGCTTTAAAGGTATCGTACACTTTAAAATGTTTTTATTGTTTTAACTAGATATCAGTGCATTTTTATTTCCTGTACTGTTTGCCTTACATGTTGTGTCACATGTGGTTGCAGTTTATAGTGTCATGAATAATTCCCCTATGTCTGTGTTGCTTCAGCTAGCTTGTTTCTATTCCTATTGATCAAAGGGACAAGACAGCTTCCTGTTCTGGCTCAAACTGCATCCAATGCATGCTTTGTCATCCACATTACAAATGTGGGCATGTTAATGTAATGTAAAAAAAAAATATTGGCTATGTAATATAACATATCCAATAAAAAAAAAAAAAAATCTTCATAAATTTAGGCCAAAATGTATTCTGCTGCATGTCTTTGATAAAAAAAGATGCTATACTGTAATGACAGTGATCAGCTCCTTATAGTGGGACTTTGACAGGGTGACGTGCAATCTGGCACTAACAGACACAGACTGGGAGGGTCACTAACTGACACTGATGTCGCTAGTGACGCTAATACAGTGATTCAGTGATAATGCTGTACATTGACACCTTACTAAGGACACTGGCTAGGAAGGTGTTAACATCTAGGGCAATTAAGGGGTTAACTGTGTGCCTAGCAATGTGTAATGTGTGTTGCTTTTACTTTCTGATCTGGCTATTTGTTTTCTCCCAGCTTTTCAGATCACTGTTGCTATGTACACTGTTCTGTGTGTTTGGAAACAAAGAACTTTGTGTGTGTGATTGGATACAACCAATAAGCAGGTTTCGGCTGAAATCATTGGCTCAAATCAGTGGCCAAACTTGTGCTGTGCCCAACAAACCCAGAAGTAGGCCAGTCATGTACATGTACGAGACTGTGCCTGCCGTCACCCCTTGCAATATATTTACCATGAGTGGTCGGCAGGTGGTTAAGGCCAACACCCGTATAACTATGGATAGGTTTTCTTTTGGTGATGGAAGATTAAGCATCCTAGGCAGACAAGATGGTTATAACGTATTTATACAGTGCTTTACATAGATCTATAGTTATCTGAAGAGTATAATCTACAGTAAATGCACTATGTGAAGAGCTCCAATGAAAAAACACAATCAGTAGTAAACAACGTGCATTGACTCAAAAGCCAATCTGCACACCTGGGTGACAAGTGACTAATACTATATACTACACAAAATATTGTTTTGATAAACACTTGCGCAAATTTTGCGATGCCTTAAAAATCAGTAGTACCTTATTTGTATTCTACTGGTAATGTGCTTTCGGAAAATATATGGTTTGGGGGGTCTTAAACAAACTCTGAAAGCTGTAAGGAAAAAATAAAAAAAGCAATGGAAAAATTGCAAAAATGGCCTGGCCAGCTAAGTTTAAACGTGGAGCACAGGGCCTGGCAGCAAAAGGGTTCAAAAAAGCTTGAATTCTTTCCTAAATGTACATAATATAGCTGGGTACTAACATTTATAGGTATAGATGAGCTAGGGAAAATCCAATTGCCTCTTGGGGGATCAGGAAGGACATTTTTCCCCCTGCTGTAGCAAATTGGTTCATGCTTTGCTGGGGCTTTTTCGCCTTCCTCGGGATCAACTTTGGGTATAGGATTTTGTATATGTAATTGTATGACTTCTCTTTTTTTTTTTATTGGTTGAACTAAATGGACTTGTGTCTTTTTTCTTTTTTGTGTCTTTTTCAAGTATGTAATGCACATCATAGGAGCAATAAAGCTTTGAACATTATATGTAAAAATATACTGTAAAAAAAAAAAAATAATAATAATAATCAGAGACATACAATATATTAGCTATATCATACTGCACAAAAAACGGGAAAACAACCTTTTCTTGTTTCTCTGTTAAAATAGCACCTAATAAATATCAGCAGCAACTCCTAAATCTAAAAACCTAAAGAACTATTAATAAAACAATTAAGATTGACTTCTCTATTCAAGCAACCTGGTGCAGGAACCTTTGTTTTGTAAATCCACCAGGATTCTTTTTGGCTCATTTTCCTAAGAAAATGTTCTCCTCGCCAGTGTTTCTTAACTTTTTCAACCCCCCCCAGAAGGATAATGGACTAGGACCCTGATAATGCTTAAATCTGAAATGTTTTGACACACGGAATTATTTACTAAAGGAAAATACACTTTGCACTACAAGTGCACTTTCAAGTGCTGTCACTGTAGATCTGAGGGGGACATTCAAGGAAAATAAAAAACAGCATTTTAGCTTGCACATGATTGGATGATAAAATCAGCAGAGCTTCCCCTCACTTCAGATCTTCAGCGACTGCACTTTCAAGTGCACTTGTAGTATAAAGTGGATTTGCCTTTAGTAAATAACCCCCACTGTGTTTCTCATATCCAGTTTTGATATTATTCATGTGCTCTCTAATTCTTGTGGCCAAGCTTCTAAAAGTTCCTCCTATATATTGCAGGCCACATGGACATTTGATCATGTAAATGACCCCTTCTGTTTCACAGAAAAGTCCTAAGCTTTAATCATTTCACCCGTGGCAGAGGCTATAAATTATTTTCGCTTCCTTAAATTCACTTTCGATATCCAACGTGCATGACATTTTTGACAGGTCGTAAATTCTTCCAATCCAGAGAATTGGAAGGAATCAGTTTTAGGAGGATCCAGAACAGATTTTCATTTTTTTCCTTTTTTTCGAAAATTCGGCATAAGGAAATTTGGAAATTAGAACATTTGGAAAACCAAAAATTTCCAAATTCTCTGATTTCTGAAATTTCAAGTTTCCGAATTTTCGGAATTAGGAAATTCGAAAATCCGAAAAAAAGAAAGAAAATCAGTAAAATTCGATATAATAACTAACTAATAATAACTAACTATTAAATTACAGGTATTGGAATTTCCTTTCAAATTTGGCTGTTTGTGAATGTAACGAATACAAATTTATCTGAAGTTACAAATTATCCGAAATAACGAATGCCGCATCTAAACAAATGGAATGGAACAAATTAATAATAAATTATAATATTAAAAAGTAGGGGTGCACAGAATTTAAATTTTTGGTGCCGAAACCAAAAATGAAGGATGCACTAGGCCGAAAACCGATACTGAAAATGACAGTTTTTAAAAAATATTTATATTTTTATATATAATTGTATTATATTCAACTTTTTAATTAATATCATCAGATTAAATTAATATGAATATATTGTTGGCCATTATTGGCACCTTTAGTGCAAGAAAGGTCAAGAAAAATGCAGTCTCTAACCATCTCTTGTATCATGTCTGCAATCTCTTGCTTAAACTTAAACACACTGCTAATAGTATTAGCAAAATTTCCATTCGGTGCACCTCTAGCAGACATGATACAAGAGATCAATGCAGCCTCACCAGTGCCCATCACATGCAGCCTATCTGTGCCCAGCAGCCTCACTAGTGCCTGTGCCCAGCAGTCTCATCAGTGCCCTTCATATGCAGCCTGCCTGTGCTAAGCAGCCTCACCAATTCCCGTCACATGCAGCCTCGCCAGTGCCCGTCACATGCAGCCTCACCAGTGCCCGTCGCATGAAGCCTCACTAGTGCCTGTGCCCAGCAGCCTCACCAGTGCCCATCATATGCAGCCTGCCTGTGCCCAGCAGCCTTGCCAGTGCCCGTCATATGCAGCCTGCCAGTGCCAAGCAGCCCCACCAGTGCCCGTCATATGCAGCCTGCCAGTGCCCAGCAGCCCCATCAGTGCTCCCCATATGTAGCATGCCAGTTCCCAGCAGCCTCGCCACTGCCCATCATATGCAGCCCCCCAGTGCCCGTCATATGCAGCTTGCCAGTGCCCAGCATCCCCACCAGTGCCCATAATATGCAGCTTGGCAGTGCCCAGCAGCTGTACCAGTGCCCATCATATGCAGCCTGCCTGTGCCTGCATCAGCAGCGATCGCTTTGTGTCACGGAGCTGGATTTGAATTGCCCGGGCCGCAGTAACAATGTCCTGCCTCCTGTAATCACGTCGTGCTGATTCAATGTCCCACCATTGGATCAGTGTGCCCTCTATCACAGGAGGCGGGACACTGTTACTACGGCTGGGCAATTCAGCTCCATGACACACGAAGATCGCAGCGAGGAGAGGAGGAGGGTGTGGAGGACTGGGCCCGCCAGGATGACACTCCCACAATGGGCAGCACCCGGGGCAGACCACGCCCCCGTTCGGCATCGGCTGTTTTTTTTCATTCGGCCAATTGAAAAAAAACACTGTTTTCGGCCGATAATTTTCGGGAGCCGAAAATTCGGTGCACCTCTAATAAAAATGTTTTATTATTATTATTGTTATTTATTTTTATAATCAGATTGTTCCGTTCCATACTTTTAGATAAAGCATTCGTTATTTCAGATAATTAGTAACTTTGGATAAATTCGTGCTCGCTATGGTCACTAACTAATTTTCCAATCTCTGAAATTTTCCAATTTACGAAAAATTCAGCCAAATTTGAAGGGAAATTCCAATACCTATAATTTAATAGTTATTATTTCAGATTTTCATATTTTCGGATTTTCATTCTTTTGAATTTTCAGATTTTCATTCTTATTTTTAGATTTTAAAATTTTAGAATTTTCAAATTTCTGAAAGTTCGAATTTCCAAACTTCCGAATTCGAATTTCCGAAATTTTCCAGTTCTTCTCTATTCATATTTTTAACCTTAACAATCTCCTATTCTATGAATCTTTGGTAGCCTTTATCTACAAAACTTTTCCCTGTAAAATTCTCTTGTTCAGAGAAAATGTTTCTAACGTGCTAATAAATTGCCCCCTTGGGATGTTTAACCACTTGACCACTGGGCACTTAAACCCCCTTCCTAACCAGACCAATTTTCAGCTTTCGGTGCTCTCACATTTTGAATGACAATTACTCAGTCATGCAACACTGTACCCATATGAAATTTTTGTCCTTTTTTTCACACAAATAGAGCTTTCTTTTGGTGGTATTTAATCACCGTTGGGTTTTTTATTTTTTGCGCTATAAAAGAAAAAAGACTGAAAATTCGGTAAAAAAATTAAATTTTCTTTGTTTCCGTTATAAAATTTAGCAAATTTAGTAATTTTTCTTCATAAATTTTGGCCACAATTTATACTGCTACATATCTTTGGTAAAAATAAGTACAAATTGGTGTAAATTATTTGGTCTTTGTGAAAGTTATAGAGTCCAAAAGCTATGGTGCCAATATCTGAAAATTGATCATACCTAAATTACTGATGGCCTATCTATATTCTTGAGACCCTAACATGCCAGAAAAGTACAAATACCCCCCAAATGACCCCTTTTTGGAAAGAAGACATTCCAAGGTATTTAGTAAGAGGCATGGTGAGTTTTTTGAAGTTGTCATTTTTTCCCACGATTCTTTGCAAAATCAAGATTTTTTTTTTTTTTTCCCCACAAAAATGTCATATTAGCAGGTTATTTCTCACACACCGCATATGCATACCACAAATTACACCCCAAAACACATTCTTCTATTACTCCCGAGTATGGAGATACCACATGTGTGAGATTTTTACACAGCGTGGCCACATACAGAGGCCCAACATGCACGGAGCACCTCCAGGCATTCTGGAGCACCCAGGCCAATTCTGACATTTCTCTCCTAAATGTAAAAATCATCATTTATTTGCTAGAAAATTACATAGAACCCCAAAACATTATATATGTTTTTTTTTTTTTTTAGCAAAGACCCTAGAGAATACAATGGTGGTTGTTGCAACTTTGTATCTTGCACGGTATTTGCGCAGCATTTTTTTGAACGCTTTTTTTGGGGGGAAAAAACAGTTTTGTGCTTTAAAAAAAAAACAAAAACAGTAAAGTTGGCCCAATGTTTTTGCATAATGTGAAAGATGAAGTTACGCCGAGTAAATAGATACCTAACATGTCACCCTTCAAAATTGCACACGCTCGTGGAATGGCGCCAAACTTCGCTACTTAAAAATCCCCATAGGCGACGCTTTAACATTTTTTACTGGTTACATGTTTTGAGTTACAGAGGAGTTCTAGGGCCAAAATGATTTCTCTCGCTCTAACGTTCGCACCGATACCTCACATGTGTGGTTTGAACACCGTTTTCATATGTGGGCGGGACTTACGTGTGCATTCGCTTCTGCATGCGAGCACACGGACAGGGGCACTTTAAAAAAAATTTTTTTTTTTTTTTTATTGTTCATTTTACTTTATTTTAGTTTGACACTTTTTTCCAAAAAAAATTTTTTTTGATCACTTTTATTCCTATTACGAGGAATGTAAACATCCCTTGTAATAGGAATATGGCATGACAGGTCCTCTTTACAGTGAGATATGGGGTCAATAAGACCCCACATCTCACCTCTAGGCTGGGAAGCCTGAAATAAAAAAAAAAAAAAAAAAAAACGATCCTGGCTTCGATCGTAGCGGTGAGACGGTAGAAGCACCGGAGGGCGGCGGGAAGGGGGGGGGGTCCCCTCTCGCCTCCCATAAGAACGATCAAGCAGTGGAATAGCCGCTATGATTGTTCCTATGGTGTAGGGAATCGCCGGCTGAAAAAGATGATATCTGAATGATGCCTGTAGCTGCACCCATCATTCAGATATCCCCGCACAAAGTCAAGGACGTCGTATGATGGCCGGTGGGCGGGAAGTGGTTAAAACACTTTTTTTTTTAACACAAAGTTGTCCATTTATACAATATTTTGAACACATAGCATGTACATACCAAAAATGACACCCCGAAATAGATTCACCTACTCCTCCTGAGTACGGCGATACCCCATGTGTGAGACTTCCACAGCCTGGCCACATACAGAGGCCGAGTACAGCTGAATATGGCCGAGCATGGCTGAGCATGGCTGCGCATGACTGGGTATGGCTGCGCATGGCTGGGTATGGCTGCGCATGGCTGGGTATGGCTGCGCATGGCTGGGTATGGCTGCGCATGGCTGGGTATGGCTGCGCATGGCAGGGTATGGCTGGGTATTGCGGGGTGTTGCAGGGTGTTGCAGGGTATTGCAGGGTATTGCAGGGTATTGCAGGGTATTGCGGGGTATTGTGGGGTATTGTGGGGTATTGTGGGGTATTGTGGGGTATTGTGGGGTATTGCGGGGTATTGCGGGGTATTGCAGAGTAGTGTGGGGTATTGTGGGGTATTGCGGGGTGTTGCAGAGTAGTGCGGGGTATTGCGGAGTAGTGCAGAGTAGTGCAGAGTAGTACAGAGCATTGTGGGGTATTGTGGAGTAGTGCAGAGTATTGTTGGGTATTATAGTATGGAGGGATGGCTGAGCATGGAGGGATGGATGGCTGGATGTGACTGTGTTTGTCACAGAGCAGCGTTGTGGGCACTACAGATACAGCCCACAACGCTGCTACCATCCGATCCCTCCCCCGCTCCTCCCCCTCTGTACCGATCGGTACAGAGAGGGGAGGGAGGAACCGACGTCATGATATGACGCCGGTTTGTTTACATGTGATCGCTCCGTCATTTGACGGAGCGATCACATGGTAAACGGCCGCGATCAGCCCTCTCTCCCTCCCCTTTCCCTCTCTCCCTCCCCTTTCCCTCTCTCCCTCCCCTTTCCCTCTCTCCCTCCCCTTTCCCTCTCTCCCTCCCCTTTCCCTCTCTCCCTCCCCTTTCCCTCTCTCCCTCCCCCTCTCTTCCCCCCTCTCATCCTCCCCCACTCCCTCTCTCTCTCCCCCTCTCCCTCCCCCCTCTCTCTCCCCCTCTCTCTCTCCCCCTCTCCCCTCTCCCCCTCTCTCTCCCCCTCTCTCTCTCCCCCTCTCCCCTCCCCCCCTCTCTCTCCCCCTCTCTCTCTCCCCCCTC